>NC_081353.1:54976681-54995739 GCF_029784015.1 Lycium ferocissimum | reverse complement strand
CCTCTTCGCTAGTTTGAGTGCTCCTCTCATTCCGAGCTTATATTTTTGGTATATATTTGTTCGTGCATTTGTATATATTCGTTCAGGGCACGGCGGGCCCCGTCCCGTCATCCGATTCCGTCTCGTCCGTATAGAGGTCCGTGGACATGTTTGTGGGTCGTGCCTACTTCCGTACAGCTTGTGTTTGTATATGTTGTGTTTGGGCGATTCCATCGCCGCGGCAGCCTTGTCGGCCCGCATATGTATATATGTTGTTTTGTTGGCCCCGTGTGGCCTTTGTTGGTATTTTTGCACGTTGGGTGGTTATTTTGGATAGTCAAGAAACAAAGGAAACTCTGCCGAAATTTTTCTGGAAATTATATAAATTTGGAACACAGCCTTGTTGACTTCTATTATATACTTAGATGCGTTTGATATAATTTGTGATAGCGTTTGATAGGTGTGTTTGGGTGCCCAGATCGGGCACTAGTCACGGCCTACGGGGTTGGGTCGTGACAAGGAGTACCCTTCCACTCTAACCTAGGAATACCTGGCATGACCAATGTGACTGTCTTGGCATGACAATCCAAAATTGCACGATAAGGGAATAAACAGCTCATACCTAGAATAACATCAAAATCCATCAAGATAGGCACCGCGTATTTCCATATATGCTTCGATAAATCACCTGAAACAATCTATATCCCAAAAAGGGTGTAGCAAGTGCAATATCAGTACAAACCATGCATACTGAGTTATCATAGGCCGACAATGGTTAGTAACACATATCAATAAAAGAATTCACAGATAAACATGATAACGACCCAATCAAGTCGTATGTATATCTACTACACACTGTATATGAATACCCTTAAGCATTAATTTCACTCTAATAATTCACCGGTCAAGCTCACAATGATCTCGGAACTCACACATCATTAAATCGATCGTTTCAGTCTAGTAGTCAACTCATCATTAAGTGTCACGCCCTGAACCTGGGCCTGGACGTAACACGACACCCGGTGCCTGACTGCATGTGACCGAGCGAACCAACTGGCTGGCTGAATCAACATGTGATACCAAAACATAACTAATTTCTAAAATAAAACTAACACATGCTGATTAACTAAAATTCTGACTGAAATATCATAATGCGGAAATACTTAGACAATCTGAACATATCCGAAAGTAGCCAACATGGCTAAACCAAAACAACTGAACAACTGAGTATAACTGTCTACAAGGTTAACATAACAAATATTTGACTGTCTGGACTGTGTCTATAAAGCCTCTAATGAATACAAAAAGGTAACTATCTAGAAAGTCAAAGAACCGCATGATCCGATATCGCCTCGAAGGAAATCGGGGCTCACCACGTAGCCGATACGAACACTCCTAAGTAGTGGATCGTCAATCAGAGGTCGTTACCTCGCATCGCGAGATGCGTGCCCCCAAGCAATAAAAAGGGACATCAACACATTTGAATTGTACTGGTATGTAAAGCAACTGAAGCAATAAAATACTGGAACTGAACTAAACAGGAAAGCAAGAAGCTGAAGTACTCCCCGTTCTAGATGAAGAATCACCTGTAAAACTGTGAATATAACTGTGGCCTAGGGCCCAAATAATGTGCACAAAAACCGTGGCCTCGTGACCAAGCAATACGTATGCATAAACCGTGGCCCGTGGCCCAAAAATACGTATGTGTTCAACATTAACAATTTACAAGACCGAGATCGGCTATAGCCGATAGCATGATAACAATTTTCGATTATGGACTCATGCAAATAATCGGTTATACACCGACCGAGACTCATGTGATAACAATGCATAAATCTATAAAGATTACGTGTTGAGTTCATGATGTTCAAAGTGACAACCATGAACGAATTCTCAGAATCGCAACCCTAGAAGATAACAGTTCTATATCATATCATGAAACTAGGGCTAAACTATATTCTAAGTCAAATTACTGACAAGTATGAAGAATGAGGCATAGGGAGAATCATGAATATTCCCTAACGTAGATAGTTAGCCTCACATACCTTTATTCTAGCCTTTGAGCGTAATATAACGTTCGTCAACTCTTCCAACTTTAATCTATATCAATACAAGTCAAAGGGATTCTATATTAGCAATAATATCTATGCTTTGGGTCATCTAAGCATTTTATCAAACACTTGGTGGGCATAAAGCTCCACAATCTCCATTAATGGAGTTTCTTCACCCAATTCCCATTCTATTACTTCTAGGTGATTCTACAATCTCAATTTGATGAAAGTAACATCATTCTTCATCACCCATATGACTACAACAATCCTAAGTTAATAATCTAAAACCCTCAAGATAGTTCATATGATACTTCTATCAAACCCATTTATGATTCTCCCAAGAACTCATCAATTCACAACTATAAATGATTAGAGAGTAGAAGTATTACCTTTTTGAAGTTCAATCCTCTTGAATTCGAGTTCTAGGGTTTCCACGCCCAACAATAATGTTCCACTCACAACTCTATTGATTAAAAAGGTTTACTCAAGTTAGAAAGGGATTAGGGACTTGAATTCAACCTAAAATCATGATAAAACTTACCTTGGAGGGTTCTTGAGGCTTGGGACTTGTTCCCTATGACTTTAGGGTGATTTTTCGTGACTAGGGATGTTAGGGAAATAAACCCCAAGCTTAAATATAACTTAAAACGCGAAATTCTGACTTTTAACCCGAAACCCGACCTGTTATGCGATGGGCCCGCGACGCACACGCAAAGACACGACCCCCCCGCAGTCAATATTCGAGAGGTGTTTTGTGCGATCGATGTGCGACGCGGGGCCAGCGCACCCGCAGGCACGCGCCCTCACAAGGGACCTGTGTTGGTTCTGCATAGTGTTCGGTAAAATGGACATAAATGCTTGTACAACGCTCTGTTTGGGCTCCACAATATACCGTTGGAAAGCTATTTCAAAGGGCTACAACTCTCATGTTTTACATGTTCTCAAATTCGCAACAGATTTTCACGAAATTTGATTGGAAGGCAGACGTATTGAAAACTTAGCCGATTCTATAGAATTTTAAGTGCCTTACTATTAGCCATATTGAGACGATCATATCTCCTTGCTCTGATCTCTGATTGGCCTGATCCTTATATCGTTAGAATGGTATTTCTACGTACCACAACTTTCATTAGGGCTACTTTCCCAAATTCCCAACTAATAAAGGGTTTATGGTTTCCCGAAGTGGGCCTGTCGATTATTTTCGCAAAACATTCAAATCTTCAGTTTTTCCACTAGAACTCTAATGATACGAGCCCAACCTTAGCTCTAATATACGGGGTGTAACATTAAGACACCCGTTATCCTACATCACATAGAGACCAAACATATAACTAATCTTACGGATAGTCTATGGGATACGTCAACAAGTTCAATCAATAAATCCAGATCCAAGTACACGTCATTGCCTAAGTAAAGCACCTAATCCCAAATGTGCCAAGTCTGAATAAACCAATCCAAATCCAATCATCACAAGTAAGCACCAAATCATCTCAAACAAGCCATAATGCAATGCAAGATGTATCAATACAATGCAATGCAAGATGTATAAATGTAATGCCACACCATGCAAATGAGGTGTACACATGTACTCCGGACAGAAATATCGACGTCCCGGTAGCACAACCCAGTGTGACTCGCGAAGTCTAAGTGCCACCCGTCCCGGATCTTTGCCCAACTGACAGACGGGACCTTGGCTAATTTCTCACAGGGGGAGTCTCACCGGCACCACTCTGGGGGACCCGCGGAGTCCATGCACTAACAATGATTCTGGGATATCATTGGAATCGGCCATGCAACAACGATGCCGGAATAGATCATCGGACATCGACCATCTCTCAATTACTCAAGTAAAAGAGTCTGTCAAATATCAGTTTCACACAATCAACGATTCCGGAATTAAACCTCGGACATCGGCCTTCTCACAATCACTCAAGTAAAAGAGTTTTATCAAAATATCAGTTTCACTCAATCAACGATACCGGATCATCACCGGGTATCGACCCTGCATCGTAAATGGATAAGAATGTGTGCAATGCATGTATTAACATCAACAATCAAGCTCAATATCACAAGTACCAATAATAGGATACGCCAATAATGTATCAATCAGTTTCACTCAATCAGGGATACCGGACCATCACCGGGTATCAGCCATGCATCATGAATAGATGAGAATGCGTGCAATGCGTGTATCAACATCAACAATTAAGCTCAATATCACAAGCACCAACAATGGGATATGCCAACAATTTATTAATCAGTTTCACACAATCAACGATTCCGGAATTGAACCTCGGACCTCGACCTTCTCACAATCATTCAAGTAAAAGAGTTTATCAAAATACCAGTTTCACTCAATCAACGATACCGGATCATCACCGGGTATCGACATCATGAATGAGTGAGAATGTATGCAATGTGTGTATCAACATCAACAACTAAGTTTAATATCACAAGTACCAAAGAATGGGGTACGCCAACAATATATCCGAACCAAGACGGATAATAGGATCTAATCTTTATCAACAACTCATGGCATCAAGCCAACACAATAGAACAGTCAAACACAACACAATAGGGTAGCTAGTCCCAACACACAACAGGTCAATCAATCGATATACATTTTACCACTTCATTAAATCAACATATTAGCTTAGAACACGAATCTAACCTTACACTCAAAATCTTTCGTCACAACTCATTTAGAACTCAATCACAATCTTTGGTACATTTTATCCTCCCATTTATGCACTAGATTTAGTATTAATGGCATAACATAAGTAATCACATATTACGAAAAACTTTCATCATTAGGCACAATATTAAGCTTCGTCCGCTACTCTCAAGTCACATAAATCCACCGATATTTAAGAAAAACTACATCAAACAACCTAGAGGATCTACAGGCCACAAACCCGAACAAACAAGTCGCACAACAATACCATCCTAGGATTGCATCCCAAATCTCCGATTTCCTATACATGCATTCTCCGTTCCTTTTAATAAAAATATAGGAAGCTAACCGGAGTCTACCGAAGGGAAGCTATAACCTACCTAGCAGCCGAATAGGTGCCATGAATCCACACGGTGCCTTGTCTTTCGAAGCATCTCCAATAATCAAACTCTATCATATATGAATTCTATGTAAGAAATCATGAATAATGATACCCATATTGGCTACTTTCTATTCGGGTCAAATTCCAACTCTTAATTTAGGAAAACAAGCCTCAAGGGCAAAACGAGAAATTTTATGACCAAATTACCAAATTCAATACTAAAAGGTCAAAACCCATTACTTAAATCGTAAGAATACTCAATTAATTCTCAAAATCATCATTAATATGAAAACCCTCAAATTTGGGTCTAAGAACCCTAACTTTAATTCACATAATTTTACCTCTAAAAATGGAAGAAACATGTTTATATAGTTTATAATCATCAATTTCATGCTTAATGAAGCTAACCCAACCAATAATACAAGATTTCAAAGCCAGGAAACCATTAGGAAGAAACCTCATAAAAACCCTTATTTTAATCTTAAGCTTTTTATGGAAAATATGAATCTAGCTAGTTTGTTCCCAACATATTCAAGCATATTCAACATTAATCTTACTATTTAGGAAGATTCTAGGAACCAAAAATGGTTTAGAGCTCAACTCAAGAACCCATTTGAAGACCCATTAGATTCTATGGATTCTAGATTATGCTAGATGATTAGGAGAGGTTAATAAAACCATAATAAGGTAGGAATGTTACCTTAGGGAAGAAATCACTTGAACCTCCACCCCCACCCCCCAACCCCCCCCCCCCCCAAAATTTGCCTCCACAAAGCTCTCAAGTCAGAATAGAAATAATGACTAGGGTTTTGGGATTTTATACTCATAAAAATTGCTCGTGGACCGCTCCAACAGCATCGTCCCGACGGGCCGAGCAGCTCGCTACAAGTCCAAGGCCGAATTCAACTCACCACTGCAGCGGCAACCATACCGCTACAGTAGTGCCACTACAGTGGACACCAGACACCAGAAATATTTTCCAAGTCTCACAATTTCATCTCGAAATCCGACATTCACCCAAGGCCCGAAACATACAAACCAAATATGTGGATATACAAAAAAATACGCTGCGAACTCACTCGTAGGATCAGAATTTCCATCAGAGGCTTCGTTGACTAAGTCAATCCCGATGGACTAGTTATCAACTTTCTAACCCAAGTCTGAAAACGCAATCGGGTGCATTGGGAACCGAACCAAGCCCACCAATCAGTCACAAACGATCATCCGAACCTCTCAGAATCGACAAATTTCTGAAAAAATGTTCTTTTACCCCAAAGTCAACCACTGGTCAAACGGTTATCGCTTAAAGCCACATTTTCTAAAGGGTGCTCCAAAACTCCAAATGACGCCTAGGAAACCATGACTACTATTTCTCGGGTCAAAAGTAGTTCTAACGAGACTTAAGAACGGGTCAACGAGGGCAACAACGAAATAATCACGGTAATGACAAAACGGGTCGTTACAGAAACCCTAAGTCTCATAATTAGATTCTTGGATTATTAAGCAATTCAACCTTAGAATGTGTTAATCTAAACTTCTGGATGATATAAACTGTGAATTAAACAATAATAACCAATTCAAGCTAATGTTTCATGATTTAGAATTCTAGGTCTTCAACCCACCATTTTTAGAACTTGAATTGTCATTGAAACTAAAAAAGAAATAAAAATGGACAAGATAATAGTTTAGAACTTACCTTCAAGGATGATTCTCCCAAGTTCTCCAATAATCGCCTCTCCAAGCTCTTAGGATAGGTTTTTGCTAATGAAATTGAACTTAGGAGATAAATGGGATTCTGGTCCCGTCATTTCGCCACGGCGGTCGTAAGGATTGCCACGGCGATCAGACCATCCGCCAGGGCAGATAATCATTATACGTCAGTCTCTTGCCATGGAGGTCCAGCTATGGCGGCACAAAGCCCGCCATGGCGGTATCTATGTCTCTGGAATAAAAGTAGGACATCTAATAGGAAAGTCTTTAAGGTCAGCGGACGCCATGCTCACCCTGAAAACTCGAGTGAAAGCTGAAGAGTCGATCAGCCATGGGTCAGAGAAGTAGATCCGACCTAGTACTTTGCATTCATAAAAGAATGCAGCAAGTGCAGGTGTCGACAAACAAAAGAAGATCGGTAGGCACCATTTGCCTACTAAACATAGTTAACACAATTCAAATAATAAAGCAGATAAGCAAATAAACCAACTAAGCATGAGACAATATAATCACAATAGAGTATCAGTCATCACCTATGTAAGCATCTAAACCCAAATATGCCAAGTCTGAGTATATCCGATCCAATCCAATCCAATCATCACAATAGAATCATCACAATATCTAAATCAAGTCATAATGCAATGCATTGCAATAACGGTATGAATGCGATGCCATGCCATGCAAATGAGGTATACACATGTACTTCGAACGGAAATATTGATGTCTCAAAGAAAGACAACTCGCCGTGACTCGCGAAGTCTAAGTGCCAACCTTCCCAGATCTTTGCCCAATAGACATATGGGACCCTGGCTAATTACTCACAGGGGGGAGTCTCACCGGCACCACCCTGGGGGACCCGCGGAGTCCATGCACTAACAACGATTTCGAGATAATATCGGAATCGGCCATGCAACAATGATGCCAGAATAGCTCATCGGCCATCGGCCATCTTGCAGTTACTCAAGTAAAAGAGTCTGTCAAATATCAGTTTCACACAATCAACGATTCTGGAATTGAACCTCGGACATCGGCCTTCTCACAATCACTCAAGTAAAAGAGTTCATCAAAATATTAGTTTCTTATAATCAACGATTCCGGAATGGATCTTCGTACATCTGCCTTTTGCACAATCACTCAAGTAAAGAGTTTATCAAAATATCGGTTTCGCTCAATCAATGATACCGCATCATCAATCGGTTATCGGCCACGCATCATGAATATGAGAGAATGCGTGCAATGCATATGTAAATCGATCAAGTTCAATATCACAAGTACCACAATGGGGTATGCCAACAACGTATCACATCACAATACCAACAGTGATATGCCAACATATGACAATAATTCAAGTACCAACTGTGGGTACGCAAACAATATATCCAAGTACAAATACCGACAACGGTCTGTCAATTCTATCCAAATCAAGACGACAACAAAATTTGATATCTACCAACTACACATGGCATCAAGCCAACACAATTGAACAATCAAAGCACACATAACGGTGTGGCTAGTTAGTCCCAACACACATCAGGGCCCAACCTAAGGCAATATCTATCCCAACTTCATACCCGAAGGTTCACATGCTGTCTCCGACATTATAATCTAAATATGTGATTCACTATATGAAGTCTCACCAAAGGTAAACCATAACCTACTTGGATTGCCGAACCGCAACACCAACAACTCACTCTTTTGCTTTGCCCTTCCGCTGAACCTCAGAACCAAAGTAGTCTAAGCATAATCGAATTCTATATTAGAAATCATGAAGAATGATACTAATATTGCTACTATTTCAATTCAGTCTATTTTAACCCTAGAAGTTGGGAAAACAGGGCCACAAGGGCAAAACGGGAAATTCGTGGGCAAAATACCAAATTAAGTACTAGGCAATCATAACCTAACCACTAATTATTGATTTAGCTCAATAATTAGCCTAAATTCTGAATTCATGCAAAACCCCCAAATTGGGTATAAACCTTAAGTCTTCAATTCCAAAATTCAATGTTAAAAGTGAAAGATCTATGATTAATGAGCCTAGCTTAGTCAATATCTAACAAAAACATCACCAATTTATTCACTAATAATCCTAGGAACAATGTTCTTCCAAACTCTCTTTCAACTCTTACCATCATGGGTTTATTAAAGGAAAAGGAGGAATCTAACATGATTATAGTTTAAAGGAAGAATGAAGAAATGAGTAGGAATTATCTCCAAGATTTTCCTCCAAATATCCTTAAGAGCAGTTTCTTCATGCTCAAATATCGAAATGGGGTAAAATGAGGGTCTAGGGCTTTTTAACACCTCATTAATATTATTAACTGCTCGTCACCCGCTGTAGAGGTACTGGAACCACCTCAGCGACCACCTGGCCGCTTCAGCGGTCAAGCCTAAATGACTCGGACCGCTTCAGCTGCAGGGCTACCGTCCCAGCGGTGCTGCCGCTGCGGTGCTGGTGCAGCCAAAACGGGCACCAGACACCAAAAACTTAGCCCAAGATTTCCTTTCGATCCGATTTTCTGACTAATTTTTGAGGTCATCTGCTCACATACCAGACATATAGTCCCACATAAAAACGCGCTAGCAACGTGCCTGTGGCCTCGAAATTCCCAACGGAGGTCTCGTTAACCGAGTCAACCCCCGGTGCCTTAATTCTAATTTCCCATCCCAAGTTTCGAAATGCATCCGAGTGCATTGGGAACCGAACCATACACACACAAGTTCTAAATGACCATCCAGTCCTCTCAGAATCGAAGAAATTTCAAAAAAGGTTCGTTTGCCCAAAAGTCAACTTTGGGTCAACCATTTTTTACTTTAAGCCTATATTCTCACCCAAGATGCTCGAATCCGATCTAGGCACCTCAGGAAGCGTGCCAATGGTCCCCTTGTGTCAAAAGTGAGTTAATCAATGCTCGAAAATGGGCAAAAATGTCGAGGAGACTATACGACCAAACGGGTCGTTACAAATCATTATTAAGGTCGACGTAAAACATTATAACTGTCTGAATAACAGACCCTTGTAAAATATCATCAATTCTGCTCGCAAACCTCGATAAAGCTCGATAAACTGGCCATATCTCAAATTTGAACTGTGACCCATTAAATCCGTGAAAGTGATTTACTGGGAAACCCATAAGTCTTTCTGGAAAATATATACAGACCCTAAACGAATGCACAACCCCTGAATACCACTAGTAGTCACTCGAACTGACTCTAAACCCTTCGAAAACCAATCACAGTCCTATCACCAATCAGGGGCGACTAATTCTAGTCCTTTCATATTTTGAAAATGCTCACTCAAGCTATCTGATTAGTAGTGCCCATCACATGACACACTGCCATGAATACGGTCTCATCTAAAAAATATAACTCTAACTTTCACATTATAAGAATTTTCAGAAATCCTCTCCTTTAACCCACACTAACTCATCCACTGTAGAGTGTTATGAAATTATCCAACTGTGCATCACACAAGCCACTTCTATAAGCCTTAACATGTCGGTTACCTGAAATTTGGTTCTCACTAGTTGCTGATCACGAAACCTCACGAAACTCTATCATATCACTTTGTCCATTTTTGTAGACTTTCTTCCTTAAGAGTATTCACGATCACACCTCGTCTGAAATATGTAAGACAACATCTCCACAACCTATGCTGACCTAAGTAATCCCGCAGATATACTTTAGTTTTACCGATTCTCGATCAACTATACTTTTTCCTAACTCTTCAATCCCCCAATTTCAATCAAATCACAATCATCGTCACTATCACCGTCTAACTATTTCTCGAACCCACTCAATGGAATATCGCAAAATCATAAGTCTCGCAAACTAGCTGAGTCAATGCTGAAGATAGTCTGGCCATTTCTCGAACCCACTCAATAGAATATCGTAAAATCATAAGTCTTGAAAACTAGCCGAGTCAATCCTGAAGATAGTAACATGTCATACACTCTACACCCTAGAGTTCCCTTAACTTACTTAACTCTAAATCCAAAAACTTTCTAAATCCAGCATATCACATAAACAATCCTACTATTGCTCTGACATATAACCAGCAAGGTGCCTTTTCTCAAATTCCCTTAACTCAAATTTCGAAATGTTCTCTACAACTCAAATTAATTCGAACCTCATCATTAATTTACCACTTCAATGCCTTTAAACGCTACTCGCCCGTGAAGAATCACCTCTTGCCTTACTTGTTGAACCGAAACATCTCTAACCATTCGCGCGATTATCCCTTTGATTTGATCAACTCAACCGAGTAGTAACACCAGTAGTAGTAGGAATTAGCCGAACTTACACAATAGGTACAAGGCTCTAAACCCTAATCTAATATTATATGCAACACCCGATAGTTCCTTGAGTACTAAAAACTTCGCACTTGACCAACACTACAATCGTTCTTATTAGTCAACTATCGGATCCTCTTGGCCCACGGCATAACCAAACATACCAACTCGATACTAAACCCTTGTGTCTATTCTGTCATGCATGACCGCAACATAATTCTCGAATCACTAGCTCTCAATTCCACGATATCCTTGTCATTCCTCTAAACAGGAAAAACCGGTGAACATACCCTTTACTGAAGGACTAGTACCATAGCTGCCCAACATCTTAAGTGTCACGACCCAACTAGGGCCGCGACGGGTACCCGATACTTGTACCGAGCACCCCTTAACTCGTATCGTACCCTTATTACTAAGTGGGCCGTTTAGACAATTGTTGTCGTCATTTCTCTAATTAATGCTACCATAGCGGCATCATAATAAAATACATAAGCTTTGCTAACTTAATATACATCAGAGGGGACCAGCCGTAAATACAAAGCATCCGACCATACATATTTGTCTACGAGCCTCTAAACAACATACATATGATAACAGAGAGGGCCGGGTTATGCCGTGCCCGAATGTACACAAAAGTAGTACCACAAGCTGTGTCTCCGGAACAACTGGAGCACTTCAATGTACCGAGGGCTCCTAGAATCAAGTCCCTCAACCCGCTTACCTCGCGATGAAACGCAATATCCACAAAAGGGGACGTCGACGTAATGTGCGAGCATGTAAGCATGAATCATAACATACGATAGCAATTACGAACAAGAACAAGAGCATAAGAAGACTATACAGGGGATATAAATAAGGACGTGGCTATAATCGTCGCCTCGAGGGCGGAATCATGCATGCTTACCCTTACCTTTACATACATACTTACATACATACATAGTCTGTCTACATGACATAAGGCATCATAGCCTGTTTGAATCACATAACATCGTTAGCCCGCGTCCGGGCCTCCCGCGTCCGGGGTAATCGTCTCGTGCCGCCCACTAGTGGTGGTCGTGCCGCCCTCTAGGACCGGTTGTATACCTCGCGCCGGCCGCATAAGCGGTGACATGCCCGGCCATCTAGGCGCGGTGTAATCATCCAATACCGCCGCCGTAGCGCGGTGACATGCCCGGCCATATAGGCACGGTGTAACCCATAACTTAAGCATGCATAAGAGCCCAACCAAAAGCTATAACTTTATCGGAGTGACGTAAGGTCGGGATCCTCCGATTATATTATGGAATAATCACAATCGTCATGTCTCGCCTTGAAGGAACTAATATTATAAGGCGAGACTATCAAGGAAAAATGACATTAAGAGAAAACATGGAATAAGATCATGAGCCTTATAGAGCATTTATTCATATACCTTAGAATCTTTAGAAAATAGAGTCATGATACGAAATAAAATTGAAATCAAGAACTTGCTTGACACTTCCATACTCATATTGAATTCTTAACTTGAAACTCTTAGTCATGGAATCATTCTTGTCATACTCGTCATAAACATATTCTCTTCCTTAATATCATCGTCATTGCCATCATAGAAATATTCTCATTAGAATGGTTACAACACATATCGTTTGATAAACGGAACAATAAAGAAAAATCTAGGACTAACGGGCCCACCTCGGGTCAAATGAGGCGGCGTACACAATTTACATATAATACATTTCATGACCTTAGTTATGAGAATTTTTTAAAGTAGTCGGATCCTATTTGTGCAAGTTCTAAATGTTTATGAAATTTTTCTTTTCCAACTATTCATAGAACATTGAGTTCAATTCTATTGAATGAGAAAGAGTCAAATTCAATCTTAGATTTCTAGGAATAGAATCGTCCCCGAGGCCTGTATCCAAACCTAATACGTCTAAGACATGCCAAAGAAGGAAGGTGAAGCCTTACATACCTTTTCCGCCTCTTGCGCAACTCCAATCAACATACTACTTCCTTCAAGTCTTTCCAACTTCCAATAAAACAATAATAACTTTATAATATATATATTCCGACAACACCATACCAATATCATTGTCTACCATACATGTAAGAACATAATATATTCAATTTACATAACTTCAATCACAAGTCTCCAACTTCTACCATTTCACAAAAATCACTAAGCTCTTATTAGCAATATAGAATCCACACAACAACAACCAATATACTAAATAAAATTAACTCATTTTCCTCCACACTTCAACAATTATATACGGCCATGCATACATTATGCAACTCACGGCCAACATCATACACACATGGCTACAACTTCTCCAAAATCATTCAACTTCCATTATCAACATAGCACCCACAACAATAACAACCAAACACTAGATAAAATAATTAAAACATAACTCCCACACACATATAGACATACACGGCCACACACCTATATTCTTATTCTTCATGAATTTCATTCATTTTCATACACTACAACATCCACAACCATCCATAACATATAAGGAAGGATGAATTCTTACCTTGTTCCTTTATTCCTCCACTTAGCTAGAATTCACAACTTGTATGGATATGTGTTTTTCTTGCTTCAACAACCACTCCGCTTTGCTTAGAACCCTTCAATGGATTGTTTGGCTAGAGAGAATAATTTTTAATGCAAAATTGTCCAAGGTTTTGTTGGTTTTTCTCTATGGCCGAATGGCTTGGAGAGTTTTCTCCTTCTTTTTCTTGTTCTTTTCTTTCTTGAAATTTCTAGAGTTATGAAGAAAAATAAAGAATGGTCTTCTATTTAATTCACATGGATTTAATTAATTATGGCTTGGGCCAAAGGGGCCATGGCCGGCCACCTACACCCTTGGGCCTTCTTGTTCTCTTTTTTTTTTTTTGAGCCCAATTAGTTATGGGCTACCTTTGGTAATTTCCAAAACTATTTTCCAAGATTCCGATTTTGCCCTTAGCCTCTCTTAATATTTCCACTTCTAAACTCTTCATAAGCCTTTCATATGCTTAACAAAATAAAGATATGGCCTTGCTTGTTGTCCTCCCGCAATTGTCTTGAATTATCCAATCGCCCAAAAATGCGGGATATAACATTAAGTCTCAACTTGTCACAAGTAACATTACTTTACAATATAATACCGATAACCACCTTCCTAAAAGAACCCACAAACCACTACCATATAGTCAAGTCAAAACGCAACTTAACTTTTCACAATTGAATACGAAGTCCACTCTCGTACAAATTGCAACCTTAACTTGACGAGCACGTTAGATATTGATTGTTCCCTTCTTAATGGCGGAGATTAATCTGTCCAAATCCTCTTTCTTACACCTTCGTCCCATTAACACGAAAGTGCTCATACCCACATATCCTAAGAAATCTTGCTTTGCTACATGTTTCCCATAAAATTCATCCTTCATGTCCTTATTCTCAACTTCTCTTCTTTATTATACGCGGTCACTATACTTTTGCCCAAATCCAATTATCCTTATCAAACTTACACTCGTGCCATGCACACCATCGTAATACCCTGACGAAGTTGAAACTTATTCCCAAAGCCAAACATATCTCTAACAAATCATACTTGTTAAGTCATAAATGCACTTCTGAGACTTTCGAGCAACCCAATACTGAAAACCTGGAGATCATGCAACCCTTTGTACCATCTCTCCCATTTCTCAAAGCAACCTACACAATGACGAGTCTCAACCTCCTTCCTACACAACGGAAACCTCAAGTCCTAGCTGGATACTGAACTTAGTCATGCCCAAATCAAAAAGACACATCTAGTACCATACCAAGACATGTCATGACAAAACCGCTCGCATAAGAGTTTAGGAAATGAGTTTCCACTATTCGTGGGAGAATAAAACAACGAAATTCAGATATTAATTGAAATCAGCTAGATACCAATTTGAATGAAGTAGGACGAAGGAATGAAGGAATTGAAAGTTTCCTAAATGTCCTATAACCTCTCGCTGATAAGTACGGAGCTCATCGTACCGATCTGCAAGACTCTACTAGACATGATCTTGTAGTTATAGGACCAGTAACCTATGGCTTTGATACCAACTTGTCACAACCCAATTCGTGAATTGTGATGGCACCTACATTGTCCCTCCTAGGTAGGCGCACCATTTCAAAATCAATTGAATCATATATAAGAATTATGCGGAAATAAACAATGATTTAACTAACAGATTCAAATTATATAAATGATAAGTGCGGAAATAAGAATAACCCCAAAATCTGATCTGGACTAGTACAAGAGCCACCATTACATAGATATAAGTCTAACAGGAAGTTCAAATATCAAATGTCAATATTGTCGCAAGAATACAAATTAGACAACTTAATACAAGAAGAGTCCCTGAATGCGTATCTAGCCCAAATGCTAATTCTGGAATCTCTATCGAGTAGACTGGGATCACCCTCGAGGACGAAAATTGAAACTAGTAGCAAACTCTACACTCAAAGAAGAGTACAACCAGAGTAGCGTCAGTACAAACAACAAGTACTGAGTATGCATCATTGGCCGACTAATATTAGTTCATGCATATAAGCATAAAATCAACAAAATAAGCAGGTAGGAACATAATACCCAAACCAAGGTCACAGAATATCCCATAATCGAATCACAACCTAAGATGAAACTTCTAAACCACAAGTCTGTCGAGTCTCAATAATCTCAAACGATAATCAGAAAACCAAGTTTTGAACCTAGACAGAGCCACTACTCGCCAATCTGACCCAGTCCATAATCCAATCTATGCCATCATAATGATATGAACAAACCATACCAAATCAGACGTGAATGTCGTGCAATGCAATGTAATGCACTGCCTCAATACCTCAAACTTGTAGACACATGCTAAAGGCATTGTTCGCTCAATAGTCATGATCCATGGGAGACCCGAAAAGTTCATGTACCCCTCACTTTGAAATATACCTGTCCACTCGCTCCAAAATAAACCTCGGATCATGAGTTCACAAATAGGCCACATCCTCACCCGCTGTTTAATGTGCCATATATGTGTGTGTGTGTGTGTGTGTGTGTGTGTGTGTGTGTGTGTGTCACAAAATAGGCCACATCCTCACCCTTTGTCAGATGTCCTTTATATACATATATTGTATGGAAGATGAGTATTCACAATATGGTTCAAATCTAGAACTCCAATATGAAACACCGACTCAAAAGTAAGCATGATAAATTAATAAAATCAAATTCCATAAGCCATATCAGGACTTAGATAAATCAACTCAACCATGGAATGAATCATACAAATCATCTCAATCAACATAAAGATTCTATTACACCTTATACTTTCAAATATAACAATTATATCTCACAACTAAGTCTTGTGCCACCAAAGTGCTCCATTTTCTCATGTATCATCATCAGTACCAAGTCATAATTCGATATCAATATATATGTGAAATGAGAATATATGTCATGCATGATATCATCATAATTATACAACACGATTCATGCCTAATCTCATTATCCTTCCTTTCTTCGGTAATAAATGACACAACAAAAGAGAAATGAAAGCAACACATACCACAATATAGCAATTAAGGTAAAAAGACTAATCACAGTAACAGGGAAACAAGCCACAATAAACCAACCTAATAGAATACCATCCTAGATCACTACAGTACGAATACAATACACCATCACGATGCGTAAATAATGTCGACAAGTCCACATAATCAAAAATCATACCAACCTAGGTAATATCCAACAAGACATCATGTTCGAAGACCTAATCATGCTAGGTAATATCCAACTAAATATCATGTTCAAAGACCTAATCATGCTTTCTCCCGTCAATTCTACACCATATATATGTTTTGCTAATCAAAGTCTAACTAAGGTACGCCGTAAACTACCTCGAATGCAGAACTGGAGCGACGAACTACTCCACATGAGCCTTCTACTTTTGAAGTGTCTCAGAATGATGGTAGTCTAGTAAATAACATTGCAAGTAAGTAAATGACTACGAAAACCAACTAATCAAATGAGAAATCAATTCAGGAAAAGTTACGCAAAATACCCCTAACAAGTCATGAGGGAAAATGAGAAATTAAGGATGAAATTACCTTACCCATAGTCCCAACAATCATAATACTTAAATTCACGGGTTTCTAATCACATTAGATCCTTCAATATCATCAATTAATTAAAACCCCCAAATTTAGGTGAAACCCTAAGTCTCACTCAGACCATCACACAAACATCATTACTATTACCAAAATAAAAAAATCAAATAGTCCCTCATTCAAACAAAATTATTTGAATATTAAGCCCGAACAAGGCTAACCAAGAACCATTCAAGTCGCTACTACGAAATCGACTACTATTATCGAAACCAAAAAGCTAAGGAGTTCAACATCCAAAATAATTATCCAAACATTAGCCATGAACCAGGCTAGCCAAAAACCCAAAAAAAACATCATCCAAACTGGAGAAGCAAAACAAACCAAAGAAAAAGAAAGATTGTCTGAACATGCAGGCCCAACAGGGGCAACTGTATCATCATCAAGGGGGAAAAGGGGGATAGGGATCTCTAATCGTCCATCTTACTCATGGCGTCATCATCGTCAGAGCTGCCAACTATCTCCACCTGCCTAGCTGCACCACCAACCTCTCAGGGCATCTCCGGGGAAGGAATACATCGAAGCCGACCTCGTCTCCCGCGTAACTCCAAGCACGTCGGGCGCGTGGTGTCTATGTGCCTTAGTTCCTCTCCGGTTACGGACGAACACCGATCCCGAGATCTATTCACGGCAACCTCGCATCGAACTGCTTGGGAGTTTGGATTCGTGGCCGGGCGTGGGGGTCAGAAATAGGCACGTATAGAGGCAAGCGCCTGCTCCCGGCGGTCTTCTGGGTGTTGAAATAACCCTTCATCTCATGCTTGGTGAAAAAGGCTGCAGCATCCTCTAACAAGCTAGAACTTCGAAAAACATGTGCAACCGCCGGGAACATACCCACCATCTCGTCGAAGTGCGTGTCCGTACGCGCTCGCAATGGCCCCCCCCCGGCGGCGAGAAACCTAGCCTCTAGTCTCTCGACCTACCTCATCGCCGCCCTCATACACCGGCCCCGGGCCCCGCTACCCCTCCCTCGGCATCGCAACCTTCCTCTTCTTCCTACTCTCTCTGGTAAAAACGGCAGTACCCCAACTCTTCAACAAAAGTGAGTGAAATAAATTATCACTAGGAACCCACTCATCCGTCGCATTCTCTCTGGGCACCTTAAATCTCTTGCATAGCGAGGTGATCAAAGATGGGAACATCAGACTTGCACCACCGTCCTTCAGAAAGTCCTTCCACTCTACAACCACCTGAGAACCTACATTAACTGGTATGTCCACAAGGACACAAGCAACAACCAAAGCACGAGGAAAGGTCACATCCCAGACATTCTTCGATGACTGAACTCTACGAGAAATAATATTCAACAACCTCTTTGCCTCAGCAGTGAAACAATCACTAGTAATCACAACCTTACCATTAGCCCAAATGGCGTACCTCATCTCACTCTCATGAAACAACACTGAGGCCAACCACCTCGAATTCGCTCCGTGACCTTAGTCATAAGTGTGACCTCTCGACGATTGGTCAAGTTGTATGCTTATTGATGGCCTTTGGTCCCACCTTCACCCTGGTACCCCAAATAACAATCTTTGGGCTAGGAGAATCCCAGTCCACCATGGGCAGCATACAGTAAAACTCCCTCACCTATGTTTCATTGCAAAACTCGAGATCCTTAAGGAAAAGGTTCCACTTGATTCGCCCTAATTGGGTAAAAAAATCTGTCGCCCGTTTGTCCACGTTGGTCATATCAAAGCCCCACTATAATAGTAAGGACATAGGCAGCTGCTGCAAGTATAATTATTTACTCTCGGGTGTTGGAAGTTTCTCGTAGGTGGGAACCTCCTTCCCGCCTGAAATTGTTAAAAACCCG
>NC_081353.1:54922819-54976581 GCF_029784015.1 Lycium ferocissimum | reverse complement strand
AACATAAATAATCGTATCAATATCACAAGTACCAAGTACGGGTACACCAACAATATCATAAAAGACTACATAAGTCATGTAAAGACACAATCCCGAAATCAAATGCCAACAAGTAAAAACCATAATATCATGAACAAGATATATCAATAGTATCCAATATCTACTATCACCACACGACATCAAGCCAA
This sequence comes from Lycium ferocissimum, assembly GCF_029784015.1. NCBI lineage: Eukaryota > Viridiplantae > Streptophyta > Magnoliopsida > Solanales > Solanaceae > Lycium > Lycium ferocissimum. The sequence continues at coordinate 54,976,393 of NC_081353.1, read as the reverse complement.
TAATAATAGAGCAATCAAGTCACAACACAACGGGGTGGCTAGCCCAATCATGCAACAGGGCCCAACCTAAGACAATATCCAACCCAACTTCATGCTCGAAGGTTTACAGGCTGTCTCCGATAATATTATCTAAATATATGCTTCGCTACACGAAGTCTCACCAAGGGTAAGCCATAACCTACCTGGATGGCCGAACTGTAAAAAAACACCAACAATCACTCCTTCGCTTTCCCCTTCCGCTGAGCCTCAATTTCAAAGAAGTCTAGGCATATTCGAAATCTAAATTAGAAATCATGAAGATTGATATCTATATTTCTATCATTCAATTTGGGATGAAATCAACACTAGAATTTAGGGAAACGAGGCCCACAAGGTCAAACGGGAAATTCCAGAGTAAAATATCAAATTAAGCACTTGGTGATCAAAACCCAATCACTAATTGCTAAATTAGCTCAAGGATTCACCCAATTTCAAATTTCAAGCATAACCCCCAAATTTGGTTATAAACCCTAACTCTTAGATTCAAGAATTCAACACTAATAATGGGAGATATAGGGTTAACCACCTTAGATATATCATAATCTAGCATAAACCTCATCAATTTCACCATTAATTAGCCTGGATAGAAAAGCCATCAATACCCATTTTTAATCTTCCATTACTAATGATCTAATAAGAAAAGAGGAATTCTATGTTAATTAGGAACAATGAAATAGCAAGAGGGTTAGGAGAACTTACCACCAAGAATCTTCACCAACAACCCCCAAGAATAGTTCCCAAGAGCTCAAATTTCAAAATAGTATTAAATGATAGCCTAATGGTTTTTAACACTTCATCTAATGAACTAACTACCAGTCACCCGCTTCTGTGACGCTAAGGCCGCTCCAGCGGTGGCATGACCGTTACAACGGTCATGCCCAAATGGCGATGCTCCGGCCGGCATACAGTGGTGACCGCCGGCGATGCTGCGCCGCGGTGCTAGTGCCGCCAAAGCGGGCACCAGACACCAGAAACTTACCAATTTTCACACTTCGATCTTGAATTTTTGAATCATTTTCGAGGCTATTTGCTCACAAACCACATACACAGACACACATAAAAACACGCTACGAAAGCACTCGTGGCCTAGGAATTCCTAACGGAGGTCTCGTTGATCGTGTCAACCCTAATACCTTATATCTAATTTTCCAACCTAAGTCCCAAAATGCATCCGAGTGCATTAGGAACCAAACCAAATATATACACAAGTTCTAAATGGCCTCCGAACTCTCGAAATTGAAAGATTTTCGAAAAAGGTCCGTTTACTCAAAAGTCAACTTTGAGTCAACTCTTTTTCGCTTAGAGTTCCACATTTCACAAAAAGTCACCGAATCAAATCTAGACACCTCGAGAAGCATGTCAATGGTCCCCTCGGGTCAAAAGTTAGCTAACCAAGCTCAGAAAAGGGCAAAAATACCGGAAAGACAATAACGACTAAACGGGTCGTTACACCTAAGGACCTAAAACATCTTAAGTTCTCGTTCTTTAGCTCGAATGTAACTCCGTTCTTGAGAGATCTTGAGAACTTATGTCAGCAGCTTTGCACGATTTAGATTTGGTTCTCAAGTCTACTCAATATGTTACCATCATGTTGTATATATAGTAGAAGCATATGGGATAGATAGAGACAACTTGTTCACTTTGACCTAAAGCATGGGCCAACTCACAGCTTTACTTGTGTGCAGCAAGTGGCTCGGCTTTATAGCTGTCTCTGCCGATAATGCAAGGTGCACAGAGAGGAAATTACAGACTAGGTCTCTGTCTGGTTCTGAAACAGTTTGACAATCATCAAAACACAGATGCACTTGGAACTATCAATTTCCCCCTTTTTTATGATGACAAACTTATATACTTATGTTCCCCTGAGAACCAATTTCCCACTTGTTCCCCCTATGAGGCAGACCATTATTGTTAAGGCACTTACAATATGTTATCAACATAATACCGATTTCAATTGGAAGACAAAAATTGACACAATTTCATCACATATATCTTCCAGTTCTTCCCCTTTGTTGTGAATTTTACAGTATCACGCCATCACAGTCATTTATTTAACATATCTTACCCCTTAATCTCACCACATGTTACCATGTTGCCCTTTACAATATCTTTCACCTTTTGGCATTATCAAAAAGGTTCATAAGTATACACCCTATGGCGTATGTCATATAGACAAAATAATCGTTGCATTCATCAGATTAATATACCTACAGAATAAAGTACTAATCATTATCTAAAAGCAATAGTCTAGACAATACATATATGATAGTTAAAGAGTTAAAACATCATGTCATAAACAGACGAAAAACAAGGGGAGCTTGAGGGACTGGAATATGGAGGACGGAACAAGGAGAGGAATTAGGGAGCACGAGCAAAGCCTTTCAGAACATTATTCACTTGCTCACTAGAATCTCTATGATTCTTAATCAGCTTATCACAAAGCTCATCCACCTTCTCCTACAAGCGAGCATTCTCAGCTTGGAGCTCAGCATTTGCATATATAAGCTCTCAGGCGATCATTTTCAGCTTGAAGCCAACTGATTTCAATGGTTGCTTGCTCCTGTGCGTCAATTAGGTTAGATATAACAGAGCTACTCCCTACACCTTCCCTTTTGTGTATGCATTCACATTCCAGGGTCCCTAGAGTGATCATCCTCTTTCTTATTCCTTTAGTAGCCTTTCCATTTTTGACACTGAAATACTCAAACACAATGGTCAAGAAGAAGCCATAAAAAAGCCCGTGCTTGTTGTCTTTGATATCCACAGCCTTTATCATGTGTTCAATCATTAGACCAGGCAGGTTGATAGGTTGAAAGTTTGCAAGAGCTTCAAGAAGCACAGGTCTGACAACAAAGTCGTGCATCTCCCCTCAGCTCTAGGAAGCAACACTTTATTAACAAGCTCAAACATAAGTATATATTGCGGCTTCAGTTTCTTCTTACGGAACCTTCCAGAGGATGTAGGGCCCTTCTTGACAATCAAGTTTTTAAAATCTTAAGAAGCTTTTCCTTTCACAGTTTTGAGTTCCCACGGATTGCCAAGATTTCTCCAAGTTTTGCCTTATATAGCTCGAATTCCTCTGAATGAATTGTCAGAGCCAAGGTGGAGTCATCACTATATGTCAGATTCAGGTAGAACTCAGTCACCTCTTATTCAAAAACATGAGGAGTTGGAGCAATAAACAGATGTTCCTATTTCTGACATTTTACAATCTCTAGAAATTCCCCCATTCTATGCTTGTCAGAGATGTCTTGATCAAATACCCTTCCCAACAACACTTTTTGATTCATGAGAGTATTTTCCCTTTCCTCATCTGAGTCCTGTATCCTTTTCGTTTTCTCAGAGCAACCTAATTCTTTTCTTAGTTTGCTCCATTTTCTTTTAGGTTGTCTAGATGTACTCTTCTTCTTGACCGCATGCTCATTTTTATCAGTAGATGTATCCTCCTTGAGAACCTTTTTTCCTTTTTCTTTTTCTTTTCTTTTAGATAACCTTTTCTCAAGAGATGGTTGTTCAAGTTCCTCTTCTTCATCAGGAATTGTCACCACATCCGAAGACGATGGCACATCCTCATCTCTCAAACCGCTCTTCCCAAATCTCCTTTCTTATTATCCACCAATTTCTTTTTGTTTTACTTTAGGGAGAATACAAGCCTAGCTTTTCTCCGTTGCCTAGTGTTTGGAGCTTTTATAAGCAATATGTTTTCCTAACTTTCCAACTTCTTGGAGTTACAGGGCCAGAGGATCTCTTGATTATGGTACTTAGAATGATATCACCATCGGAGTCTATTTTCTTAGAGGAGTTGTTAGACCTTTCCTTATGGTTCTCTTAAGAGCACAACAGTAGGCATAATATCTCTAATTACTTTAGAGGGGTCTGGAATCTTAACTACGGTGGGAGTAGTCCAAAGTATAAACTATTTGAACTCTCTTTGTGCTGAGAGACCAGGTACCTCATGCACATCCCCTGTACTTTCTTTTTTCCCTTGAACCTTTTCACTGTCCATCTCAGCCTGCATGGCATCATCAGACCTAGCCATTATTTTTTTTCACTCTCCAGTATATTAGACAATCCCATTCTTTTCTCCGATAGGTTACCATCTATAACTGACATAGAGTCCTCTTCTCCTTTTTCACAACTAAAGGAATTGGGATTACCTGAGATTTCTACACCAACTTCATTTTCCATAGTGGTACCTCCATTTTCTAAGTCCTGTATCTTCACACATTGCTGTTTCAGCAATAGGCCTTTGGATATCGGTATTTAAACCTTTACAGCTCATTATATTACTTAAAACTTTCGCTACATCATCCCTTGTGTTAATTTCCTCAGTGGTTTGAAGGAATTTGAAAACTGAAAATGTTTGACCACTTTCGTCCGAAGCTAGTTTTCTAGATGTAACGGGATTTAAGGATGTGTCTTTAGAAGGTGAGGGGAAGAGTTTTATGTCTGAGATAAACTGAGAGGAGGACTTATTGTTAAACATGATTGATCTCGACCTGGGTTTTGAGAGCAAGAAAAGGGATTTGAGTTTGTGAATGTTAAACTAACAAAGAGAACAGAGAAGAGGGGTTTAGTAAGAGAGAGACACAAATAGTAGTCTTAAATGTTGAAGACAAGGAACCGGTTCTGCTTGGTTAATACCTGAAGTCTTTTACAGACCGAGTCAGTCCAGAAAAGATGTAAAGTTTAGGCTCAAGATTTTAGGTGGGAAGATTTTTAATAAAATGACATGCTAATGGTTTAAGACACATATATAAGCATTGTAGAGACTACTAACCCGAGTTATAGGAACCAGGTTCCTTGACATTTTTCTTTGAAGCGGCAAGGAACTCGAAAGTATGCAATGTCTCCAATACTTATGTCGTCCAAAGAGTAGTATGAGAGTATGTTTCTGCTTGGTCACTGTCATTTGGACTGTAAAGAACTTCTTCTGATTGTGTTATCTCTTCTTCAGAGGCAGCTTTTGATTGTCCTTTCCTCACCCAAGTCTTCTGGCAGAATTACTGACTCCGTTTGGGAACCCATATCCGATCGGGTCTTTTAGAGTGAGAAGCAATGTGAATTGAGATTTCTTCTTTTAATTCGGGTAACTCTTTCTTTTCCTTCCACAGACCAGGTTCCTCTACTTTTGACTTATGTTTGGCTGTATCTTCACTTTGAAGAAAATCGAAGATACAGGTCTTTCGTGATCCACACTCTTGTCTGCTCTCATACTCATTAATGAGCTTTGTTTGTCATCTCCACCATATGCGCCATTGAGGGCGTCCCAGATCTCTTTTTCTATTTCACAAGAGGAAGCTAGATTGTACTCTCTTGATCCACTTCTTTGAAGAAGAATCTTTTTAGCTTCTTGATCTTTTTGCAGAATAAAGCCATTCAGTTCGGGGAGATGAACACCATAACAGATCATGTCCCATAGATCTATATCCTTATCAGTGATGAATTCTTGCATTCTAACCTTCCACCATTCATAATGTTCAATGCTGAAGCTTGGTGGTCTTGAAATAGGCTCTCCCTTCCTTTTGGTTTAGTGAGCGTTCCATCAAGAGATCCTTTTTAGGTGTTAACCTTTTAAAAAGCACCTGCTCTGATACCACTTGTTGCAAGCCGTACATCCATCAAACAGTATATGATGGACCTGGTCGTGTACCAGTTCCCTTATGCAATGCAGTACAAGAATCAACACAAGATTTTTATGTGAAAAACTCATTGTTCAAGGGATTTTCAACCCTGCTAACTGAACAACTCAGGTTACAACTCTATCGTAAGCTAGGAATTAACTCTCATAATCCCTCACCCTTACAATAACGCTTATGCAACCCTCACCCTTGACTACCCTAGCCAAGCACACTAATATACCTAGACTTATCCCATCCTAGTGTACCACTCAAAGGCACCCTTTGATAATTCACCACAGTGACTAACTCTAGCCATACACTAATACAACTAGCTAACTCTAGCCTAGCGTACCACTCAAGTGCTTGTTGATGTAACCTTGAGAATTTTGGACACCTACAAATAGCTTCTTTTCATAGAAGAATAGGTTTACAGTTTAAGCACAAAAGAATAAATACTCAGTTCTGGTTCTTCAGCTTGAAGGTAGCTTTGTTCTTAAGAGATGTTGAGAACCTGTGTCAGCAGCTTTGCATGATTAAGATTTGGTTCTCAGGTCTACTCAATATGTTGCCATCATTTTGTATATATAGTAGGAGCAAGTGGGATGGATAGAGACCACTTATTCACTTTGACCTAAAGCATAGGCCAACTCACATTTGTACTTATGTACAGCAAGTGGCTCGATTTTGCAACTATCTTTGCCGATAATGCAAGGTGTACAGAGAGCAGATTACAGACTAGGTCTATGTCTGATTCTAAAATAGTTTGACAATTATCAAAACACTGATACACTTGGCACTATCATGTAGGATGAATGCAACAGTGCAATATTTCATGCCAACAACATTATAGACTTGAAGTATGAATATGCGCAGTCAATGAGGTTCATGCACTAGCTCATGATTCTTAGCAATCTTCTTTCACAATTATACGAGATATGGAACGATGTGAAAAACAATCACAAGTATAAGTCAAATCACGGCTACCATAGCCCACATAATAGAAATCATACCAAAATAGTGGATTTATCACTACAACCACGCCCGAAGTCCTAACATGCTTTCCCATCACTCTAACTACCCAGTAATATACACTGATACCCACCCAAGTGCTCAGGGTAACGCCCATCATGCCCAATACCCCTTCAATATTTATAAAATATATAAGCCCTCTAATTGGAGTTTAAGAATAAACTGTAACCTACCTCGAGGCCGAATAGGTGCCACGAACCCTCGCGCTAATTCCTTCCCTTTTCGGAGTGCTTCAGAACGATCGAAGTCTACCAACATGAAATCTCATTAAAATATAATTCTATTGGTACCCAAATTGCGATAAAAAAATCAGGTTCAAAAGGTCAACTTAAAACCCCGTTCCCAAACCCTGAAGGTTAAAAGGGTAATTTATCAAGAAATTCAACTCAATAAGATAATATTAGTAACCTATACGGTCATACGAACCCAACAATACCCATAATGCAATACTTAAGTTGAAACCCCAAAACGAACCCAAAATAACCAACCCTGAGCCCCAAGGGCCAAAATGGAAATTGAAAGTAAAATCACCCGTAGTCTATATAGTTCATAAACTAGATTTCGTAAGAATCTAACGACAAATTTTCCTTTAATTTCACTAATTAGTTAAAATCCAAATTTATAGAAAATTCTTATTTTATTAAGTGGGTTCATGGATTAGAAAGAAAATTTGAGGATAAAGTCATAAAATTAAGTCTAGAAGGGAGTTATAATCTTACCCCAAAGAAGAATCTTAAATCTGGAGCTTGGAATCACTTAAAATCGAGTACTAGAACTTAAAATATTTGGGAATGAAGCTTCCCCATCAAAACTCGTAACTAAATCACTGTTTCAGTGATTTAATTCATCGTGAAAGCGAGCACATGCAACCTGGTCCAGTGAAAATGGCCTTTGCGAATGCGAGACAGGCCTCGCGCTTTGCGTCTGGGCCATCCCAGACCCACTTCTCTTTGCGAACGTGGCCTCGCCTCGTGAACGCAAAAAATGAAAACCAGAAGAACTGTCACCAGAAAAATCTAGTGTCCCCCAGACTTGGAGTGGATACCCGTAACTCACCCGAAATCCCCTGAGCGCAAACCAAATATGTATTATGATTGTAAATGACACTACGAACTTTCTCGGGCACTCGTATTTTCCAAAAGAGGTCATCTTGATGTCAACTCAAAAACATCCAAAACTCATAAATCCAACAAATGACCCAAATCATACTCGAACCCTTGGGACCCAAACCAAAAGCTCAACCCAAACCAAAAGTTCAACTAAGTCATAAATGACGTTCCAGACCTAATGGAACCGACGAAACTAAGAAAATGACAAGAATACCCCGGTGTTGACTTTGGTCAACTCTTTTCTCTTCTTCAACTTAGAAATCTCTAGAATCCTCAAACCCAACTAAAACTTGCCTGATTGCCTCGAGAACCGCGCCACCCCTCCCCCTAAGTCATAAATACAGAAATGAGACTATGGAAAGGGTGTTTTTTTGGTAAAATGGGGTAAGAAGGCTAAAACGACCGAACGGGTCATTACAAGCAATTTTCTATAACAACTAAAAAATTTTGGACTTAACGATGTTGTTATAGAGAGGTTTGACCATACTAACATGTTAATTTTCTGCATCCAACTCTATCTCATGTCACCCCACCTTATAGATTGTATAAGCATGTACGAGTCATGGATATTTTGTGTATAATCATGTATAATTGTCAATATACACATAAATATACATTTTTATACATTAGATATACAGAATATATACATAAATGTACATTGAATATACACAAATATACAACACCGTAACTTTACACATGCTTCTCCGCACCACTTGTTATTCCACCTTAATAGTACAAAATACCAAACCAGTAAAATAAAAAGAAGAGGGAAGAAAAAGAAGGATAACCAAAAAATCGATGATTAACGTCTAATTCCAATTTAACAAACTCACATCCAAAACCTCAATAGTAGAAATCACTATTCTCGAATTCCCAACCACAAATCTAGAATTTTATATTTAAAGTTTACAATTTCATGTGGGTATCAATTAGGTCTTCAAGCTCTAACCCACCAAATTAACAGATAACGTTCAATAAATATTAATAATTTTCAAGTTCAATCATTCTAACAAAGTTCCATTTTCAAGTTTAGATTTATCTTCGATTTTCAGATTTAGATTTTATCTTCACAAATGGGCTTTATAAGAGAATAAAAACTACATAAAAAAAAGGCAAGGAATGAATGAGATGAGAAATCCTGAAGAAAAAAATGAGGAATATCTACTAAACAAAAGATGGGGGGGGGGGGGGGGGGGGGAGAGAGAGAGAGAGGGAGAAAGTGTTTCCTCGGGAAGGTCTTCACTTTTGCATGTGTGTGTTAGATTGATTTGACCTTATGTGATTAAAAGATTCAAAGACTGAATTTGAAATAGATAAAGAACTTTTACTGGCTAATTCGTGTAATAATAAAGAAATTTGGTTAAAATTAGTAAACTGGATGACTGAAGCGTATTAGACCGTAATTTTCTCTTTAATCTATACAATTTTGAAGGCTTCTACATCAAAAGAAAATGTTCAAGTATTTGATGTGGAGATTGGAGATGTTGCCACCCGATTGCATTCAAGAAAGAAGTAGTTTCACTCTTTGTATCAAGATTGTTTCCTTGATCTTGTTGCACTCAAGTAATAAATACAAGTAGCACAAAAATGGCTCTGATACCACTTCTTATTGTATCACAGAAAATAATTAGCATAAAAGAATGAACAAATTAATGAGAAATTTAATACAAGATACAAGTTTAATTAGCATAATTAGTTTATCTTTTTTTTTCTTTTTAAAAAAAATAAAAATATTGGCTAACTATTTTTAGATCAAGAACAAAATATTTAAAAAATTAAATAATTAGACTAAAACAAGAAGCAATCAAGAAAATTATTAAAGTCACTGCCTTATATATTAAAAGTTAATTTAACAAAAAAACGTATGTTTATAATTCAATATTTGCAAAATCAAAGTAAAATTATATCTAAAATATGACTCTACCTTTTGTACGTAATATTGTTTTCACAAGTAAAACTTGCTAAAATAATATCAAAAATAAAATATCAAAATTAAACTTAAACTCTTTTTGTTGTATTTTTTAAAATTCTTTTTTTCTTTTGAAAGATTGAACATATCGTCTATGATACTCTGTCAATACATGATATATACCATATGAGCATCATATAAGACTGAGAAATATCTTTTTAAATGAATGAATCTACCATTTATGATACTATGTTCGTATATGAGGCTGGTATCATAGAGGACTAAGCTCTTTTTTGAATGAATATATCTATCCTCTATGATAGCCTGTCAGTATATAATATATACCATGTGGTATTATAGTGAATTTAAGAGTGCTTTCTTTTGAAGGAATGAAGAAGCCCTCTATGATACCTTGCTAGTATATGATATATACCATGTGAGTATCATCGAGGACTGAGATCTTTTTAAAGGAATGAACTAGTTATTTATGGTATCTTGTTCGTATATGAAAAATCATGTGGGTTAGTCATCTACGATACCCTATCGGTATATGAAATATACCATGTGGTTATCATAGAGGACTAAGCTCGTATTTGAAGGAATGAATCAACTCTCTATGATGTCCTATCAGTATATGATATATACCACATTGATATCATAAAGCACAGAAGGTTTATAAAGAAAAGGAGCCAACAAAAAGTGAATAAAATTTATTATGGACCAAAAAAAGGAAGTAAAAGAGAAAAAGGTTTATACAAAATTAGGAAAGATAAATAGAAATAAAGAACATGAAAAAAGGAAAGAAAAAAGAGCAGTAAAAAATGTAAAGAAAGGAGCCAAAAATATATATGAAATCAGACAACGATGAAAAAAAAATTAATAATGAATAATACGATTTGAAAAAAAAAAATGAACATAAAAGGAGAAAATAAAAAGGTGAGAAAAAGAAGAGGAGAAAAAAGAGGCAATTAACCACAAAAGCTATAATGGGCAGGCAAGATTAATTAGTTTCATGGGCAGAAAAGTAAATGGGTATGCAAAAGTAATTAGTTTATTTTTTGTGAGTAGTTATGTACTTTTTCCTAAATTTATATCTAAGGTTCATAGCTTACGCAATATACAACTCTTCTACAATAGACATGGTAAAAAATTTCAAATAAAAACTACCTATGGGAGACTAGATAATCAAAATAAACTCAAATTCAAATTCTGTAATGATGTGTTTGGCTGTTACTAACTTTTCTCAATTCGTATCCTAATAACCCTTGGTCAGTATTGTCCCGTCAATTGTACGCGGGGGATTTTCAGTTAAAGTTGATCTTTAGTCGAGTTTGAAGGAATTTAAAGATCGAGTTGGGGCGACCCAAACCAGTGCTTCGCCCCAGCGATGGGAGGACCGCGCTTGCGAGTCCGCCCTGGCATGTTGTTAACCATCGTAGCAGTTTAATTGATGTTAGAAACTCTCACCACTGTGAACTATCTTCCGCCACGACGGAAGTATCGAAGTTCTTTAAAGTATGCCCCAGCCGACGAAATATGCCATAGCGACAGCTCGCCATAGCTACCCATACTTGCCACAGTGAGAGTTGCTAGGCAGACCTAGTATTCAATGCTCATTCCGGGATTTGACCTCATTTTTCACCCAACTCTTATTCCAAGCCGCCTTTTTGGACATTTTCAGAGGAAATCCCATGGAACCTTAGGAAGGGTAAGCTCTAAACCTTAACCATTCCATCTTCCTTTAATTTCTTCATTTTCTGTTATTAAGATTTTGATTTTGGGACTTAATAAAATGGGAACTTCCTAACTTGTAAAACCCTAGATGGGTAAAATGGTTTTCTTAACTTAGAATCATGGCATTGTTGAAAGAACTCCTTGGTTCCTAGCCTAAGCTAGTTACCCAACTTCAAATTCTATTTCTTTCATTATTTTGCAAATGGGTTAAGTTTTGAGTTTTCTTGAAATTGGGAATTTAAAGGAAGAATGCAATTGATGACTTGTTTGGGTTTAAATGACTATAAAATCTAGATAAATAATCAATGGAGACTCAGAAAACCTAGTTTCGAAAAAAGTTTCGATTTTACCCTTGTGGACCCAGAGTCGCATTTTAGATTCTCTAGTTTTTTGTTTAGTGTGTTTACCCTAATCCTCGACACTTTGCTTACTCGGATTTCTTACTAGACCCTTCTGTCTTGGTTTCCTTTTTGGAAATGGAAAATGAAGATCAAGTGGATGTTCGCCGCACGTGCTCGGTCTCGAGGTAGGTTACGGCTTATTTGAGTTAGACTCTGATTAGGATTTCATATACGAACAGTAGAGGTTGACAGAGAAAGCTTGCTTAGGACTTTGGATGTTACACCTCAAAAAATTTCGCATCGTTGCGTCATAGATAAACTAACATAAGCTATATAGTTCATGGAACTCTTATAAGGTTAAGGATGACTTCTAAACAAGTGTTAAACAAGTGTCTAAAGGTTTTGGGATCAAGTGAATTGAAGAAATTATGTCTGTCAAAAATTTGAGAAAACTTAGTAGAATTTTGGACAGAAATTTTTAGTCCAACTTGAGAAAGGTATACCTCCTATATATGAGGAGTTATGAAATGCATAAACTATGTAAATTCAAGTTCAGCGAGTCTTTTTTTCCAATATAGCTGACAGATCAAAATTCTGAGAAGTACGGGATAAAGTATGGCCTGTACTGTGAAGTACATCCATACATTTTGGATGTAATTTACCCAAATTTTCTAGAAAGTAAGATTTTAACCTTCTGAAGTACGGACTGAAAGTACGGCCCATACTTTAAAGTACGGCCCACACTTTTTGGCCATACTCTACCCGAAATTTCCAAAAAATTGAAAGTTGGTGGACTTTTTTTCTAGCCTATAAATAGGTTTTCCCACGACTTGGGCCTCAATTATTCATCAAAATAAATCCTAGTGACCTTATAATCTCTCTTAAATATCCATAAACATCCCAAATCAAATCAAGAGAAGATCAAGCCATAAATCCTCAACTAGTTAATAGAAAGTGTGGGTTCTTGCTTCTAGATGAAGTTGTGGTGAATAAGTTGTGGATAAGTTGGTGTGGCTAAAGGTCTTCAAGTGTAAGGTATTTTATTCATCTGTTTATTTTGTTGAGTTGATTTGAAGGTTAAACAAGTCTTATAAGAGAAGGGAGTTATGAAGAAAAGTCATAAAGTATTGTGTTGTATTTGATGGCTATGGGTTGAATTTGAAAAAAAGTTTTGGATGGATTTAAGCCTAGTTTGAATGTAATTTCTTGGGTACGATATTGTTGATATTATTATCAATGTTTGTGTACACCCTATGTTGAGCCTAGTAGATAGATTTGTACAGTTGGATGTCTTATGACCTCCTCGATCTATATTTTCTTTATATCTTTTGGATAACCTTGTCGGCCTCTATACATGGGCACAGGTTGATGATGTATATATGTGTATATCTCTTGGCATGTGTCCCTTACAATTTATGGCATCTATTAGTTAGCATTATAGCCTACTCAGGTATGATTATGAAATGCATATATGTCATGTGGTTCTCGGTAGGTTAACTCCGGGTGCCCGTCATGACCCTTAGGTTGGGTCGTGACAAAAGTGGTATCAGAGAATTTTGTCCTATGGCTGTCTACGAGCCGTGTCTAGTCGAGTCCTGTTTATGGGTGTATAGTGCATCACACTTATAAACAGGAGGCTGCAGGACGGTTAGGAAATGTTGAACTTTATTTCTCATCTTAGATCATGCAATAGAGCTATGTTATAAGGATTTCTTTTTCCTAACTATGTGCTATATTTTTAGTAATCTTTGGTGAAGAGGAAAGCTTCAAAGGCGCATAAGGGCAAGTTATCAGGTGGTAGGAGAACTAGACGGGTACCACCGGTAAAGGCGAGTCCCGGAGTGAGGTTCTATCTCGGTCCTCTCATATTCTACCTGCTTCAGAGGAGCATAGAGGAGCTCTAGCTCCAGCATTTCCAGTTCCTCCACTAGATGCCTCAGGCCAGGAGATCAGAGAGGCTATTCAGTTATTGAACTAGTTGGTAGCCGCTTAGGCCCAGCGTTAAGGTACCGGTCATGGTAACAATGCTGTTAGTGCCAGAGTTCGAGATTTTATCAATTTAGACCTTCCACAATTTTTTGGATCGAAACCATATGAGGATCCGTAGAACTTTGTGGATAAGATGTTGAGGACGTTGCGGGCGATGCATGCGTTAGCTACTAAGTCAGTAGATTTAGCTTCCTATATATTGCGGGATATTGCTGTTTATTGGTATAATACTTGGATGACTTGTAAGGGGGTTAATGCGCACCCACACGTGTGGCGGGAGTGTACAGATGCTTTTCTTCGGCATTATTTGCTGCCAGAGATTCAACAAGCCCAAGCTGATAAGTTCTTGAACCTTAGACAGGGTAGTATGAGTGTCCGCGAGTATAGTCTTTAGTTTAACTCATTGGCTAGGTAAGATCCAGCTATGGTAGTTGAGATGGATAATCGTGTCTACAGGTTTGTGAATGGTTTGGGACCATATTTGATTGATAATTGCATGACGGCCTCACTTCAGATAGGTATGGAAATTTCTCACATTCAAGCGCATGCTCAGAATCTGAGGAGCGTCAGCAGCAGAGGGTTGAGAGTGAGCATAATAGAAGTTATAGTAAAAGAGCTAGATCTTCCGGTGTTGTTAGTGAATCCAGAGGGGGTCAAAGGCAGCAGTATTCTAGACATTCAGGCCATTTAGCGGCTAGTACACTTTCGTGATTTAGAGGCCAGAGATTTGAACGACCTATTTATTCAGGACCAGGTTAGAGTTCCAGAGCCTCAAGTTCTTAGTATAGAGGTGATTCAGGCCAAATGAGGCCACCATTACCACGATGTACTCAGTGTGGTAAGCTACATACTGGACAATGCCGCTTGGCTTGAGATGCTTGTTATGCTTGTGGTCAGCCAGGCCATATTATGTGTGATTGTCCGTCAAGAGGTGGTAGAGGTATGGTTTCTACAGGATCAGTAGTTGATTCATGCTCATCTGTACGCCCTCCGGGGCAAGGCTCTCAGACATCAGTAGGTCGTGGTAGAGGCAGAAGGGGAGCATCTAGCTTGAGCAGTCCTCAGAATCGCATTTATGCATTGGCTGGTCGATAGGATCTCGAGTCTTCGCTTGATGTTGTTACAAGTAAACTATCAGTATCTTCTTATGATGTGTATACATTGATTGATCTAGGATCTACGTTGTCATATGTTACTCCTTTTATTTCTAGTCAGTTTGGGATGAAACCCGAGTCAAATAAACCTTTTGAGGTGTCTACACCTGTTAGTGATCTAGTAATAGCTAGATGAGTATATAGAAACTGTGTGGTTATAGTTTGTGATCGTCATACCATGGAATATTTGATTGAGTTAGATATGGTAGAATTTGATGTCATTATGGGTATGTATCTGTTGGCCTCTGCTAATATTGATTGTATAACAAAGATGGTTTGATTTCAAATTCCAAGAGAACCAGTTCTAGAGTGGAAGGGTAATACAGCATCACCAAGAGGTAGGTTTATTTCCTATCTCAAGGCAAGGAATATGATTATCAAGGGTCGTATTTATCATTTAGTCTAGGTTCAGGATATAGAATCAAAGCCAACGACACTTCAATCTGTTCCAGTAGTTAATGAATTTTTGTTCTAGTAGCTAATGAATTTCTAGATGTATTCCCAGATAAGCTTCCAGGTCTTCCACCGGAATGGGAGATTGATTATGCTATCGATGTAGTACCAGATACTAAACCAATATCTATTCTTCCTTATAGAATGACACCTATGGAGTTAAGGAAATTGAAGGACTAGCTAGAAAAAGGCTTTATCAGGCCTAGTACATCACCGTGGGGAGCACCAGCGTTATTTGTGAGGAAGAAAAATGGCTCCTTACGGATGTGCATTGATTATAAGCAGTTGAATCAGGGGACAATAAAGAATAAGTATTCACTCCCGAGGATTGATGATTTATTTGATCAGTTGCAGGGTGCTAAATGGTTCTCGAAGATAGTCTTGAGATCAAGGTATCACTAAGTGAGGGTTAGAGAGAAAGATTTCGAAGACAACTTTCAGAACCATATATGGACACTTTGAGTTTCGCGTAATGTCATTTTGGTTGACTAATGCACCGGCGGTATTTATAGATTTGATAAATATTGTATTCAGGCCTTTCTTAGATCTATTCGTGATTGTGTTTATTCAAGATATCTTGGTATACTCTCAATCATAGGAGGATCATGCAGATCATTTTCATAGCCCAGAAGTTAAATGCAAATTTCCCTAAATGTGAGTTCTGGCTGAACTCTGTGACTTTTCTGGGGCTTGTTATTTGAGCTAACGGTATCAGGGTGCATGCACAGAAGATTGAAGCTATGAAGAATTGGCCTAGACCCACAACATCGACCAGTGGTTCGTGGTTTTCTTGGTTTGGCAGGTTATTATAGGAGATTTGGGCTTTTCTTCCATTTTTGCACTACTGACGAAGCTGACTCAAAAATCAACTAAGTTCCAGTGGACAGAAGCTTGTGAGCATAATTTTCATGAATCGAATAATAGATTGACTTTGGCCCGGGTTCTGACATTTTCGAATGGATCGGAAAGCTATCATTTATTGCAATGCTTCAGGCATTAGGTTAGGTTTTGTATTGATACAACACGGTAAAGTTATAGCTTATGCTTTAAGGCAGTTGCGGAAGCACGAGAAGAACTATCCAACACATGATCTAGAGTTATCTACGGTGATTCATGCATTGAAGATATGGAGGCACTACTTATATGGTGTCCATGTTGATATCTATACAGACCATAAGAGTCTTCAGTATATCTCCAAGCAGAAGGAGTTAAATTTGCGGCAGAGGCGATGGTTAGAATCACTGAAAGGTTATGATGCTAATATTTTGTATCATCTTGGGAAGGCGAACATAGTACGATGCCCTTAGCCTCAAATCTATGGGTAGCTTGTCTTATGTTCAGCCAGCGAAAAGGGAGCTAGTTCGTGAGCTTCAGCAGTTATCTAGCCTAAGAGTTCGATTCTTTGGACTTAAGAGATACAGGGGTTACCATTCAGGACTCAGCGGTCTCATCTTTAGTAGCCGAGGTTAAGGAGTGCCAGTATGAGGATCCTATGTTAGTTCATTATAGAGACACAACTCCTCAGAATAAAAAGTCACAATTTGATATTTCTACAGATAGAGTTCTCAGATATCGAGGTAGATTGTGTGTCCCTGATGTTACAGGGTTAAGTCATCAAATTTTGGGAGAGACTTATTACTCCCGTTATTCCATACATCCAATGAGTTAAGGAAGTTTACTGTTAGGACGGAATAAAGAAAGAAATAGCAAAGTTTGTAGCCCAATGTCCTAACTATCAACAGGTGAAGATTGAGCATCAGAAGCCCGGTGGATTATTGTAGGCTATCGTGATTCCGATGTGGAAATGGGAAGCAATAAATATGGATTTCATTAAAGACTTGTCCCGTTCTCAGCGTAAGTTTGATTCCTTATGGGTGATTATTGATAGACTTAGAAAAGTAGCCTATTTTCTGCCTGTCAGGACTACTTACTCAGTCGATGATTATGCGAAGTTTTATATCAAGGAAATAGTATGACTCCGTGGTGTTCTGATATCCATCACCTCTGACAGGGGTGTGCAGTTTACAACTAACTTCTGGAAGTCCTTTCAGAAGGGTTTAGGAAATCAGGTGAGTCTCAGCACCGCATTTCACCCCCAGACAGACGGGCAAGCTGAGCGTACTATTTATAGCCTTGAGGATATGTTACAAGCATGTGTGAAGTATGATATACTTTGGAGGTAGTTGGGATGATCAGTTGCTGCTTATTGAGTTCGCATACAATAACAGTTATCATTACAGTATCCAGATAGCCCTGTATGAAGCTTTATATAGGTAGAAGTGCAGGTTACCTATTGGATGATTCAAAATGGAGGAGCCTAAGTTAGTAGGGCCAGATCAAATTCAACAAGCAGTGAAAAAAGTCAAGCTTATTTAGGATCGATTGTTGGCAGTTCAAAGTCGTTAGAAGTCTTATGCAGATAATCGTCGATGAGACTTAGAGTTTCAAATGGACGATTGGGTATTCTTGAAGGTGTCTCCTATGAAAGGTGTTATAAGATTTGGTAAGAAAGGTAAACTTAGTCCTTGGTACATTGGACCTTACATGATTGTACGTGGAGTGGGTCAGGTAACTTATGAATTAGACCTACCATCGAACTTATAGTCAGCCCATCTGATTTTTCATGTATCGATGCTTCGTAAGACCTTTCCCGAATTGTACCTATTAATGATGTTCAGGTCACCGAGCAACTATCATATAAAGAGGTTCCCATTGCTATACTAGATAGGCAGGTTCGGATATTGAAGACTAAGGATGTAACTTCAGCTAAAGTCCTTTGAAGGAACAAGAATGTGGAGGAGATGATTTGGGAAGCTGAAGAAGATATGAGATCCAGGTATCCACACTTATTCCTACTTCTAGAGGAAGTCTAGATAGAGACATTATTGCCTTCAGGTGCGCATCATTTCATTTCTTATGATTACTGGTCGTGTGAGGCCATTATTGTTATTGCTTATTGTGTCTGTGTGTGGCGTTACGTATTTTGGGTTGTTGTATCTAATTGGTAGTGGTACAGTTATAGGGAAAACTCTACCAAAATTTTTACAAGACCCCTAAGAGTCTAACATTCGAGGACAAATGTCCCTAAGGGGGGAAATATGTTGAACCTCAACAATTTTCGCCTCGTTGCATGGTAGGTAAACTAACATAAGCCATAGAGATCATGGAACCCTTATAAGGTTAAGGAAGACTTCTAACAAGTGCTAAACAAGTGTCTAAAGTTTTCGGGATAAAGTGAATCGAAGAAATTAAGTCTGTCGAAAATTTGAAAAAACTTGGCAGAATTTTAGACAGAATTTGTGGTCTAACTTGAGAGAGGTATACCTCCTATAATATGAGGAGTTATGAAATGCATAAACTATGTAAATTCAAGTTCAGCGAGTCTTCTTTCCAATGAAACTGACATATCACAATTCTGAGAAGTACGGGATAAAGTACGGCTTTATAGGTTTTCCCACGACTTGGGCCTCAAGTATTCATCAAAATAAATCCCTAGTGACCTTCTAATATTTTTTAAATATCCATAAACATCCCAAATAAAATCAAGAGAAGATCAAGCCATAAATCCTCAACTAGTTCATAGAAAGTGTGGGTTCTTGCTTCTAGATGAAGTTGTGGTGAATAATCTTCCGAGTAAGTTGGTGTGGCTAAAGTTCTTCAAGTATAAGGTATGTTCTTCATCTTTTTTCTTATGTCGAGTTGATTTGAAGGTTAAACAAGTCTTATAAGTGAAAGGAGTTATAAAGAAAATTCATAAAGTGTTGTGTTGTAGTTGATGCCTATGGGTTCAATTTGAAAAGAAGTTTTGGATGGATTTGATCCTAGTTTGAATATAATTTGTTTGGTATGATATTGTTGATGTTATTATCGATGTTTGGGAGTTGTTTTGGAGTTTGATGGAAGTAGGTGATACGGGGGAAATGCTGCCCAAATTTTGTTAGCTTATCTAATAGTTTAGTTTGATCTTATAAGCGTTTCAACAACTTAAACTTAGTATGAATCATCTTGAATGTAGATTTGCAAGATCTGAAGGAAAGACGTTGGGTGGTTAAATAGACAACGAGTTATGTTAAGGCTATCCCTTTCTTTCTTATGGCATGATCATATTGATACGAACACATACAAATGTCATTCATAATGACTCCATTCCTAGAAATATTAGAAGCTTATGCCTCTTGATATTCTTATGATATTACTGACATTTGTCTCATGGTTATTGATTTTTATCATATGGTTATTGATCTTATTAATTGATGTTAATCCCATCTTATGGTTATTGTTTCTTAGAGGAAAGATCTGCTCATAATGATAGTTCCATAATGGTAATCAGAGGTTTACCGACATTACATCACTCTGATAGAGTCATGACGTTTCTTTGAGCTCTTATATATATATATGTAATGACCCTTCCGGTCGTTATGGAAAATTAGGACTCCGTTGGGAATTCCAAGGCCTCGGGTGGACTCGTAGGGCATCTTTTTGTATATGTGTATATTTGTTTTATTTTTGAGGCCTTGGATGAAATGTGGGGTGATAGGGGGAAAAACTGGACAAAAGTCGAGCTCACTGCCCAAAATGGACCGCTGCAGCGGTAGGAGTACCACTGCGGCGGTACCGCTATAGCGGCGTCTTGATCGCTGCCAGTGGCCATCCATGCCCTTAGTAGCCGCTGTGGCGGGCGGCAGACCGCTATGGATGTGTTTGTGATAAGAAGCTAATATAATCTTCTTGGTGATATTGTGATATGAATTGGCGACTTAAGCATTGATAATGAGAAGGTAAGAAACATTGTCCTGTAAGAGGTATGGAAAGGCACATATGTGACCTAGATTATGGGCTCGTGGTACGAGGTTAGTTTCAAAAATGAGAGGTACATTGATATGGCCCACGTTCGAGGTTCGTTCTGGAGTGAAGGTTTATGCTCAGGTCCGAGGAGTGAATCTGGAATGAGTGGTACATTGACACCATGGGTCCCTTACAGCTCATGACTATTGAGCTATGACATCAGATAGCATGTGTGTATAGTAAGTGAGGTTATTATGGTAAATTTACTTCCATTGTGGTTTACGTGATTGTGATTCTTGTCATCTTGGTGATGTGGCTGTGATTGTCCTTGGGTGACTGTGTATGATTTATTGATATTCGTGTATGATTGACTGGTGTCACGACCCAAACCCCGTAGGCCACGACTGGTGTCCTATTTGGAAACCTATACGTACCTACCTGACAGAGTTGGCGTACCAACCAGTTAATCCAGATTAGATATACACAGATTCATACAGATATAGCATACATCGCACAAAAGTGCACATATACATAGACTTACCCACCAGCCGTTAAGGCCATTACAACAGATAGAGTCGTAAACTCAGACATACATACCAGAACAGTGACAACCCACAACCCACAAACATGTCTACAGGCCTCTAACATACAGAACAGAATCAGAAGACGGGACAGGGCCCCGCCGTACCCAAATGACCATATGTACAAACGGACAAACAACGAGAAGATATATACCAAAAGTGTCAGCTCCGGATCAAAGGAGCACTCTCCAACAGCAGAACAAGTACCTAAGCTGGTGGCGTATCTCGAGGCGCGTGCGTCGTACTGCGGGCATGTAGCGCAGCCCCCGAAGAACAGGGGGTCAGTGCGAAGGTGTACCGAGTATGTAAAGCGGAAATATAACATACATAATCATAATCAGAGTCAATTATGTAAAATCATAACAGACAGAATCGGATCCGTAGCGGGGTTAGACTTACAGAGTGTACAGACAGAATCATAATATGTCAGATTTAGGGAGTGTAGCTGACGGAGTTTCAATACGGACCGTAGGTACAAAATGTGGCGACGGAAGCACAATGCGAATCGGATGCACGAGTGTGATTATAAATCGTAAACAAAGTCCGAGATACGGAGGTGTACGGACGGACTCTCAAATAGAACCGAACTCGGAAGTATGACGGACGGAATCGTAGTCCGAATCGGACGTGCGAAATGTGACGACGGATCCTTATCCAAATCGAGCCTCGCATCGTACGCAGTCATAAGCATATTCGGACATACATATCATGTATCGGATCCCGCCCTTTAATAAGGGACGCGTACGAACCCGACCCTCTTAGTACGGGACGCGGTGGACGACGAGATCAAATCAAATGCCATCTGGCCGCCATCCCCATAATATCACATAATCAAATCATAATCAGATATAAACAGATCCCGGCCCGCACATCCGAGGGACGCGGTGAACAATGCAGTGGAAGTGCACGAATCACAGAACCTGGCCCGGGCGCAGTGAAAGAAGCATTGAGGCATCCACGAACAGATTAATGAGAAACCATATGCATACAGACCAATATACAGACTCAATGAAACTGAAATAGTCCAGACGGTAGGTCAATTCAAAGTAGTCGGACAATAGGCATATTAGATTCGCACATGTGTCATTTAGGATGGCACGACAGATTTTTATCAGAACCGAATGTCCAGAACCGTTCTAGATGTCAAAATATATTATAAGACTCAGAAAAATAGTCATAATGCTTATTGTATAAATAACAGAAAAATAACCAAGAGTTACCTGCAAGGATCGGACAGAAATAGGTCAATTTAAGCCATACGAGAAATATTAGGGTTTTGTGGGCCCACCCCAGACCCGATCGTAGTGGTGTACATAAATTATGGATAATGAACCTCAAGGAGTCATCTATAATCATTTTAAAATGTTCCGACTCCGTTTATGGAAGTTGCGTACATATATTGATTTTTTGACGAAGTAAAGGAACCATTCAATCTTCTTTGAAGGAAATGGAGCCATTTTCAATCTCGGATTGCGCTTGCAGTCGTATTCGAGGCTCAGATTCAAGCCTATTATACTTAAAACATGCCAAGGAATGAACGGCAAGGCTTTACATACCTTCGCTATGCTTTACGCTCGTCCTATTTCGATTCCCGTCTTGTCAAAAATCTGCAAATGGTCACATTTACCAATTACTATTCATGAGACTTAAAAGTTCCAATCTTAACCAATCCTTGCCTATAAAAATTTGAGCAGCGTCTCCCCTATACATATAGCATCCCCGAGATTCAAACTCGGCCAAAACAATCAACAACAACCCAACAACAACACAACAACAATTATCGACTAGAATAAACTTACTCACATAAATAGTCTTCTTTCTTCATAAAGCGACAACTACCAAACTAACTTCGCATTTTCAAACCAATATCAATGTTTTCATACTCATTTACTCATTCAAGACCATTCAAATACAATTCGGGAGCATTTCACAAATTATACAAAAGTTCCACCGAAACCATAATTCGTTCAAAACTTCCAACTTCCAACATAAACTTCCATAACATATTTTTACCTTTCAATTCCATTAACAACCCTCATAATTTACATCTTACAATTTCATTTCCATAATTACATAATCTATAATAAAATCATATACTTTCCGACAACAACTTAACAACAACTTTCGCATGCCAACTAAAACCCTTCACTTTCCATTTTTAACACAAGACTCTAACATCGCAATTAACATACTAAATAATTTAATTCATATTCCATTACTCTTCCATACACCATGCGGCCATACCCTATATTTCCAAATTCAACCAAATTCATTCAACTTTCATTTCCGATATAAATTCCACCATAACCACAACTAGATCATAACATAAAATTCAACTCATATTATCTACACAACTTTGCACATACACGGCCACAACACCCATATACAACACACAAGATTTTCATACTTTTTATTCATTTCCACATACTACAACATATATCTACCTTCCATAACGTAAAAGAACATAAAATTCTTACCTTTCTCCAATAAATTCTCCTTGCCACCAAAGATAGTTTCTTGGCAAAATAATTATACCACTTTGTAGAGAGTCTTGAGCTTGACAAGAATTCAAGAAAATTATAATTCTTGAATCAAGGTTGAAGGCTTGAGAATTTTTTTTTTCTCCTCTTTCTCTTTGGCCGTGAGCCTCTCCTCTTCTTTTTTTTTTTTTTTTTGATTTGTTTGATTTCTTGAGAATTCTAGAGATGAACTCCTCTTTATAATAATTAGTCACATGCTTGGCATATGACTAATTCCATGGGTTGGGCCAAGGCCATGTTGGCCGGCCACCCCCCTAAATTTTGGGCCTCATTTTTCCATTTTTTTTTAAGCCCAATTGGTTATAATTCTTGTTTTGAAATTCCCGGAACAAACTTCCAAAATTCCAATTCCGCCCTTAGCCTCCCTCGAAAATTTCGCATCCATACTTCCATAACCGGCATTCACATATTAAGAAAAATTCATACATGACCCTATTCCTTACAAGTCAAGGTTATTCCCAAATTTTCCAAATACGCAAAAATGCCGGATATAACAACTGGCTTGTTTATTCTACTGATTTTATGAGATATGTATTATACTAATCTTAGTCGGCCTATGTTATCTACCGGTGCATAGTGTTTGTACTGATACTACCTTGTTGTATTCTTTTGAGTGCAGATTGTGATACAGAGATAGCTACTCGTCCTCACATCTAACGTGAAGGATATTCTTGACAGATTTTGGGGTGAGCTTCTTTCCATGCCAGGCCACCCGAAGATCTTCTTCTTATGATGTCTTTTCCTATTCTGCACATTACGGACATTTATTTGTCAGATTCCAGTTCTTAGACATGTTTTAGATTAGAGTCCTGTACGATGACTTTCGAATTTTGGGATTTGTAATAGTTAGAATTTTTGCACTTCTGTTAGTATTTTATGGCATGACATTTTTTTCGTTAATTGACATTTGAATGAGTAATAAATATTCATCTTGGCTAATATAAAATCGAATTTGAATGGTTAGATGTCTGTTTGTTGGTTCGCCCACTAGGATTTAGTTGGGTGCCAGTCATGGAGGGTTGGGTCATGACAGAGTTGGTATCAGAGCCCTAGGTTCGTCGATCTCATCGTGCAAGAAAATGTCTAGCAGAGTCTTGCGGATCGGTACGGAGACGTCTATGCTTATCTTCGAGAGGCTGTCGGACATTAGGAAAACTCTTTTTCATTCGTTCATTCTTTCTTTCTTTCATGCTACTTGATTCCAATTGGTATCTGTTGATTCAAATTGGTACCTGACTATCCTTCATTCTCTCGCAGATGGCGAAAACACGCGCGACAGCAGCTAGAGGTAGAGGTGGAGGCAGAGGAGCTGGCAGAGGGGTGGCGCCCCAGTGGTTGACCCCGTGCCTCCAGTGGTTCCTAATGAGGCAGCGGGAGATGCAGCCACACCAGCCCAGCCAGCAGCAGTACAGGCTCCACCAGGAGCTGCAGCTACTCCAAGTATACCAGATGCCATGGCACAGGTGCTGCATTGGTTTCATGGGTTAGCACAGGCCGGGGCTATGCCAGCGTGTCAAGTAAGTAGTGGCACAGGAGTAGCAGCCATAGGTACGGATAGAGCACAAGCTCCGAGGGTTCAGCATGCGGCACACCTCGCTTGGAGGAGGTTTCAGGTTTTGAGGCCTTCCCGAGGCCAGTTACAGGGCTAGTGATGAGCGCGAGAAGCATGATCTGTTTTGGAGGTTCACTAAAATGAAACCTCCTATGTTCTATGGTACTAAGTCGGAGGACGCATCTGAGTTCATTATCGACTGTCACGAGAGGCTTCATAAGATGGGGGTCGTGGATAAGTACAAGGTGGAGTTCATGACCTTCTAGTTCTTGGGTGATGCCAAGCGTTGGTGGAGGGCTTATGTAGAGTGTAGGCCAGCTGGGTCTCCTCCGTTGACTTGGGTTCAGTTTTACTCTGTGTTTCTAGATAAATACGTCCGGCGTACTCTGAGGGACTGAAGGAAGGATGAGTTCGCTACTATTGACCAGAGGAACTCGTCGGTTGTTGTGTATGAGTTCCGTTTCCACTCACTTTCCCATTATGCTCTTCAGTTGCTGCCCACTGAGGGGGAGAGGATACAACGGTTCCTGAAGGGGTTGAACACTGACTTCAGTTATCGGCCCTTTAGCTTGTAGCCACTGGGGCTTCATTTTAGGAGATAGTGGAGCATGTCCATATTGTTGAGGGGATTAAGCAGGAGAGTTATGCGAAGCAGGTAGGGAAGAAAGCCCGTAAGGGTGGGATGTTCAGTAAATCCTTCTCGAGGGGTCAGTGTTCGCAGGTATATTCAGGGCGTCTGGTTCAGTCCGCGATGCAGGTGTCAGCTGGGGGCCTATCAGGGGCAAATTACCAAGCTTTCGGTCAGCATGTAGGCCAGACTACTTCATCAGCTTTTGTTCAGCGACCTACGGTGGACCGTGCTTTCTTCGAGTGTGGCGAGATAGGGCATATTAAGAGATATTACCCCAGACTTAAACAGAGTGGGCAGAGGACTCAGTATTAGGCTCCCCGAGCTCCGTTTGCACTAGATAGAGGGGGTAAGGATCGTGCACCGGCAGGGTGGGGCGGCCACACCGCGGTAGGGGTGGTGCCCAGTCTAACCGAGGAGGTCCTCAGGTAGGTAGAGGCAGATAGCAGTCCGGCAGGGGTGGTAATGGTAATCGCGGTAGTTCCTAGGCTACGGGAGGGCGCGATCATTTGTACGCCTTTCCAGGTAGACCGGAAGCTGAGGCCTCCGATGCAGTTGCCACAGGTACTATCTCAGTTTATGACCGTATGGCTTCTGTTTTGTTTGATCCGGGCTCTACTTTTTCCTATGTATCTACCTATTTTCTTTGTGGGTTTGGATATGATGTGTGATACCCTTGATATCCGTATTTATGTATCTACTCCTGTTAGGGATTCTGTGGTGGTAGACAGCGGGTACCCTTCGTGTACGATTTCTTTTATGGGGTATAGTACTTGGGCAGATTTAATGATCTTAGACATGGTAGATTTCGATATTATTTTGGGTATGAGTTGATTGTCCCCGCATTATGCTATACTTGATTGCCATACTAAGACTGTTACATTAGCCATGCTTGGGGCGCCTAAACTCGAGTAGAAGGGTAATCTTAGTCCCCTCCCTAAGAAAGTGATATCCTTTGTTCATTCTAGGAAACTGGTAGAAAAGGGTTGTCTAGCTTATCTGGCACATATTCGAGACACCAGTGCAGATACTCCATCCCTTGATTCGGTTCCAGTGGTACGCGAGTTTGTAGATGTGTTCCCCGCATACTTGCCAGGTATGCCACCGGATCGCAACATTGACTTCAAGATTGACTTAGACCCAGGGACCTGTCCCATCTCTATTCCACCTTACAAGATGGCGCCAGTAGAACTCAGGGAATTGAAAGAACAGTTGCAAGATCTTTTGAGTGAGGGGTTCATTCGCCCGAGTGCCTCTCCGTAGGGTGCTCCGGTGTTGTTTGTTAAAAAAAATGATGGGTCTATGCGTATGTGCATTGACTACTGTCGGCTGAATAAGGTAACCGTCCGAAACAAGTATCCCATTTCCCGTATTGATGACTTGTTAGATCAGTTACAGGGAGCTTCTGTGTTCTCCAAGATCGATTTGAGGTTAAGGTACCATCAGTTGAAGATTCGGGCAGAAGATGTCCCTAAAATCATATTTCGGACCAGGTATGGGCACTATGAATTCTTGGTTATGTCTTTTGGGCTTACAAACGCCCCAGCTGCGTTCATGGATTTGATGAACAGTGTGTTTAAGCCCTATTTAGACTCATTCCTAATAGTATTCATTGATGATATCCTGGTGTACTCTAGGAGTAAGGAAGAGCATGAGAAACATCTGAGAATTGCTCTTGGGGTGTTGCGAGAGAAAGAACTGTATGCTAAATTCTCAAAATGTGAACTCTGGTTGTCTTCTATGTCCTTCTTGGGGCATGTTATTTCTAAGGAGGATATTATAGTGGATCCTCAAAAAATTCAGGCAGTCAAGGAATGGCCTAGGCTCACGTCCGTGATCGAGATCCGTAGTTTTGTGGGTTTGGCTAGCTACTATCGTCGGTTTGTGAAGGGGTTTACCTCTATTGCTTCTCATTTAACCCGTTTGACTCAGAAAGAGGTACCTTTTCAGTGGTCCGACGAGTATGAGGAGAGCTTTCAAAAGCTCAAAACATTGTTGACCACAGACGGTCGGCATTACTGTGGAGGGCAAGGATTTTGTTGTTTATTGTGATGCTTCACGTTCTGGTTTGGGTGCTGTTTTGATGCAGGAAAAGAAGGTGATCGCTTATGCTTCTTAGCAGTTGAAGGTGCACGAGAAGAACTATCCCACGCATGATCTAGAGTTGGCAGCGATGGTGTTTGTGTTGAATATCTGGAGGCACTACTTGTATGGTGTCCATTGTTAGGTGTACACAGATCATCGCAGTTTGCAGCATGTGTTCACTCAGAGGGACCTGAACTCTAGACAGCGAAGGTGGATGGAACTGCTGAAGGACTATGATATCACCATTTTGTATCACCCTCGTAAGGTGAATATAGTAGCTGACGCATTGAGCAGGAAGTCGGCTAGTATGGGAAGTCTAGCTTGTTTGATTCGTCTGAGCGTCCGTTTGCTAGAAAGGTTCAGACTATGGCTAACAGTTTTATGATACTGGATATTTCTAGCACAGGCAAGGTGTTGGCTTGTGTTGAGGCTCGGTCTTCATTTTTAGAGCAGATTAAGGCTAAGCAGTTTGAGGATGCTAAGCTGTGTAAGATACGCGATAAGGTGTTGCGTGGTGAGGCTAAAGAGGTTGTGATTGATGAGGAGGGTGTGCTTTGGATCAAAGGGCGAGTGTGTATGCCACGTATGGGTGACTTGATCAAGACCATCCTGATAGAGGCTCACAATTCGAGGTATTCTATCCATCCGGGTGCCACTAAGATGTATCGTGATTTGAGGCAACATTACTGGTGGACTGGGATGAAGCGGGATATAGTAAAGTTCATTACTCGGTGCCTAAATTGCCAACAGGTGAAGTATGAGCATCAGAAACCTGGGGGTACACTGCAGAGGGTGCCCATTCCTGAGTAAAAGTGGGAAAGGATAGCCATGAATTTCGTGGTGGGTCTTCCAAAGACGTTAGGGAAGTTTGACTGTATCTGGGTTATTGTTGACAGGTTGACTAAGTGGGCCCATTTTATTCCGGTGAAGATAACCTATGATGCGGAGAAATTGGCTAAGGTCTACATTCGTGAGGTACTTAGACTTCACGGGGTTCCTATCTCTATTGTGTCCGACCGGGGCACCACTTTCACATCCAGGTTTTGGGAGTGCTTGCACGAAGAATTGGGTACGAAGTTAGATCTTAGCACAGCCTTCCACCCTCAGACTGACGGGCAAACTGAGTGGACCATTCAGGTTCTTGAGGATATGCTCCGTGCTTGTGTAATAGATTTTGGTGGACATTGGGATCAGTTCTTACCTTTAGCCGAATTTGCCTGCAATAATAGCTATCACTCGAGTATTGATATAGCCCCATTTGAGGTGTTGTATGGAAGGAGGTGTAGGTCTCCTATTGGGTGGTTTTAAGCGTTCGAGGTGAGGTTGTGGGGCACCGATCTTCTGAGAGAGTCCCTAGAGAAGGTGAAGATAATTCAAGCCAAGCTTCTGGCAGCGCAGAGTAGGCAGAAAGAGTATGCGGACCGTAAGATCCGAGATCTTGTGTTTGAGGAAGGAGAGCAAGTGTTGTTGAAGGTCTCACCCATAAAGGGTGTGATGAGGTTTGGGAAGAAGGGTTACATTAGTCCGTTTGAAATTCTTAAACGTGTGGGAAAGGGGGCGTACAAGTTGGCTTTACCTCTGGATCTACTAGGCGTTCATCCTGTTTTCCATGTATCGATGTTGAAGAGGTACCACAGCGATAGTTCTTACATCATCCATTGGGATTCGGTTTTGTTAGATGAGAATTTATCGTATGAGGAAGAGCCCGTAGCTATCTTACACAGGGATGTTCGCAAGTTGAGGTCCAAGGAAATAGCGTCTGTGAAAGTTCAATGGAAAAATCGCCCAGTGGAAGAAGCAACTTGGGAAACAGAGTCAGATATGCGTGGCAAATACCCTCAGCTTCTCACCGAGTCAGGTAACTCCTCCCTAGATTCTTACACTTGTCTGTTCGGGGATGAACGGTGTTTTAATTGGTATCTGATGTAACGACCCTTCGAGTCAATATGGGAAATTAGGACTCTGTTGGAAATTTCGAGGCCTCGGGTGGACTTGTAAGGCTTCTTTTTGCATGTGTATATATTTGTTTTGTGTTTTTGAGGCCTTGGATGAAATGTGGGGTGATAGGGGGAAAACTGGACAAAAGTCGGGTTCATTGCCCAAAATGGACCGCTGCAGCGGTAGGAGTACTGCTGCGGCGGTACCGCTATAGCGGCGCCTTGACCGCTGCCAGCGGCCATCCATGCCCTTGATGGTCGCTGTGGTGTGCGACGGACCGCTATGGCGGTACCGCTATAGCGGTCAGGCGGTTTCGATGGGGACCACTATAGCGATCACTTGACCGCTATAGCGGGACTGCTGTAGCGGCGTATTGACCGCCGAAGCGGTCTACGGAAAATAGTGGCCTGGGATTTTTATACTTAGTCTCATATTCTCTATTCACAAAACCCCAACACACTTCCCAATAAACACTTAGAGAGAATTTTCAAGCTAGGGTAAGACAACTTTGCGAGCTAAGTTCCATTAATTTCCATTCTATCATTCCTTTCCTCTTCATTATTGAAATCTTCTTCATGGGTCTTTAATGGTGAAATTGAAGTAGAAACCCTAGAATGTCAATAAAACCTGCTAAACTTGGTGGGCTATGGTTATTATCGCTTAGTTATCATTTAAACGTGTTGGTTAGTTGCTATTTGTCATAAATTGAACATTTAGGATCATAAACTAAGTGATTGGAGACATAGGGTTCTATAAAAATGGTGCCTTTACCATAAAAATTGCTTGTAATGGGAATACTTGATAGAATGTACTTATACATTGATGGCTAATGATTACTAAGGCCCTTGATAGGTTGTTTATCACCTAAAAAATCATCCATCCTTTGGAATGGGGTAAGGGAAGGATATTCTTGCTTTGGTATTTGTAAAATTGAGTATTGTGACTCATTGAGCCTTCTATTTCTAAACCGTGAGCATGCTGAGGCTTTGAGAAAAGGGAAGGCTGTAGCAGAGTGACTTGCATTGTTCCAGCTCTACTTTGAGGTAGGTTATGGTCTACTTAAGTTAGACTTTGGTTAGTTGATTGTATGTTTTGTGAACTCTTTAGGAGAAAGCATGTCTAGTTTTCATACATGATATTATGTAGTTGAATTCTTATGTGAATGTGATTGAGTGATTGTGTAGGCTTCGTGCCACTATTCCTGTGTGTTGAATTTGCAAGTGGATGTGTTTGTGATGAGAAGCTAATATAATCTTCTCGGTGATATTGTAATATGATTTGGCGACTTAAGCATTGATAATGAGAAGGTAAGAAACATTGTCCTGTAAGAGGTATGAAAAGGCACACATGTGACCTAGATTATGGGCTGGTGGTCCGAGGTTAGTTCCGGAAACAAGAGGTACATTAATATGGCTCGCGTCCGAGGTTCGTTCTGGAGTGGAGGTTTATGCTCGGGTCCGAGGAGTGAATCCAGAATGAATGGTACATGGACACCATGGGTCCCCTGCATGTCATGACTACTGAGCTATGACATCAGATAGCATATGTGTACAGTAAGTGAGGTTATTGTGGTAAATTTACTTCCGTTGTGGTTTACGTGATTGTGATTCTTGTCATCTTGGTGATGTGGCTGTGATTATCCTTGGATGACTGTGTATGATTTATTGATATTCGTGTATGATTGACTGCTTGTTTATTCTATTGATTTTGTGAGATATGCATGATACTAATCCTAGTCGGCCTATGATATCTACCAGTACATAGTGTTTGTACTGATACTACCTTGTTGCATTCTTTTGAGTGCAGATTGTGATACAGAGACCGCTACTCGTTCTCACATCTAGTGTGGAGGATATTTGCTGACAGATATTGGGGTGAGCTTCTTCCCATGCCAGGCCGCCCGAAGATCTTCTTCTTATGATGTCTTTTCTTATTCTGGACATTATGGATATTTATTTGTCAGATTCCAGTTCTTAGACATGTTTTATATTAGAGTCCTATACGATGACTTTCAGATTTTTGGATTTATAATAGTTAGAATTTCCGCACTTATGTTAGTATTTTGTGGCATGACATTTTTTTTTGTTAATTGACATTTGAATGAGTAATAACTATTTAACTTGGTTAATATAAAACTGGATTCGAATGGTTAGATGTCTGTGTGTTGGTTCGCCCACTAGGATTTAGTTGGGTGCCAGTCATGGCGGGTTGGGTCGTGACATTATATATATATATTCTCACACCGAGCCGCGCTATAGTCGGCGATACGACACCACCTGTGTGCACACTCTTGCGATTGGGTGTATATATATATATATATATATATATATATATATTCTCACACCGAGCCGCGCTATAGTCGGCCGAGTACGACACCTATTGTGCACACTACTGCAGTTAGGTACGGATAACACCGAGCCTATCGTGGTCGGGTATGGATAACACCGAGCCTATCATGGCCGGGTGCAGATGACACCGATCCTATATGGCGGGGTACGACATTATGATATGTGTACATATGAAAATGTTTTTAAAAAGGAAGGCATGGATGATATCCACCTTAAGAGGCAATTAGATGTACAGGTTATTTCTCTTATCTCATGTTATTTTCATATCTTTATATGTTGTTTTTCATGCCTTACAACTCAGTACATTATTCGTACTGACGTCCTTTTATGTGTTCATGACATCTATTAGTTAGCATTATGACCCACTCATGTATGATTATAAGATGCATGTATGTCACATAGTGCTCGGTAAGTTAGCTCCGAGTGCCTGTCATGACCCTCGAGTTGGGTCGTGATACCGGATATGGTGTTGGGATAAATAATTCTAGGTTGGTACTATTATGTATGGCTTGTCGCCTTGTGACTCAAGCGTGGTAATTCTCTTGACTGTGCTAGTACTAGTTGGTATGATTGGGCTCGCACCGTGTGACTTAAGTTATATTGTTTCCCTAGCTTACCTTGGGTTAGACTTCAGTTAGCAAAGCATATGTAGAGTTAGTTATTATTGGAGAAAGCATGTTACGCCTTCGGGTATGAATTTGGGATGGATTACTTAGAATTGGTATTGTTGACTGAATTGTGGGCTTGTTGTCTCTTTATGGTTTATTGGTTTGTTGTCTTTGTGTGATATTGGACTTGTACTTAGTTGCCATATTGTGATTATGATACCTTTGTCTCTCACTTATCTAAACATTATCATGGATAGAGGTAAGGACTTGACTTGATGTTGATATTGTGATATGTGTCCATATGTGGCACGACTGGGATAGATATGATTCCACTTGGCATTGATATTATGCATGGCACTCATCCTCATTTTACATGATACATTGATATGAGCTGTGACATTGGTACTGATGATGATGAGAGAGATGAGTGTCCGATGCCCCAAGTCTTTGCAGGGATCGTAAGAGTGGTAAATGGACTTCGCGGGTCCCCTATAGTCATGAATATTGAGGCGTGGAGGTATTCCGTCTGTAGCATGTGTGTACAGAGATCTACGTTTGGCCATCGCATATCATTGCATTCCATGTGCACTCATTATTTCATTAATACATTTTATGGATTCTGATTTGATATTCTATCCTTTGAGCTGTTGTTCTTGGACTATATTTATGATTGTATTCGGTCAAGCATGTACATTGCCCTTATATCCTGCTTTCCAGGGTTACCTATTCTCTTACTATGTGAGTTGTTCTCGATACATTGTTTGTGAGGCGGTAGAGTTCCCTATCGTGAGGATAGCGTATTGTAAGGATTGAGTGTAAAACTTGGAATGCAACTAAATATATAGTAAGGTTACTTAATTTGAGGAACAAAGTTAGTTCTTGTGAAACAAGACATGTGACGTGTATTTAATGAATTGAGGATTAGAATTGTATATTTAGGCCTGGATACTGATTTATGTGGAATATATATCTCTTGATAGACCCATCGCTTGTACTGGTTCTGTTGATTGACTGAGTTGTTACCTATTATTCTTATCTAATGATTTCTATTGATTTCTATTCTTTATTATATTCTCCTAATCGTTGTCGGCCTATGATACATACCAGTACGAGTGTTGTACTGATACTACTCGTGCTACACCCTATTCAGGGTGTAGAGTTGTTACAGGTGGTGTTCGTGGACTTATTAGCTTCTGAAGATCTTCCGGTGTCCATTCCAAAAGCTTTTGTTAATTTCATTCCAAAAACAGAGGTTGTATTTTGTTGTAACGTATTCCGACAAGTTGAAAATCTTAGAAGCTCTTGTACTAGTCTAGACCCGATTTTGGGAAATGGTTAAGTATACCTTTGTTCATTTATGGTTTTAGATGATGCCAGAATTACTAAACATTGTATTATTATTTCATTTATGTAAATTGAGTTGTATTTTGATAAAAAAGTTCGCCTACCAGGTGGTATTGGGTAGGTGCCCGCGCTATCTGTGATTTGGGTCTTGACAAATTCTTGTCAAACTAACAAACATAATACAAACTATGTAAAATAAGTTAGATACTTTAACTTTAGTCTTTCAAATTTTGAAGAGTTCCACATCAAACGAAAAGTTTTAAATATTTTATAGGGGATTGGAGATATTGCTAATCAATTGCACTCAAGGAAGAAATAGTTTCACTCTATGCGTAAGGGTTGAATACTTAATCTTCTGGCACGCAAGGATTGGAATACATTCTTTAAATTTAAAATAAATAATAAGTAGCACAAAAGTAGTTTTGATATCACCCCTAACGATACAGGGGAAAACATGATTAGAACAAAAAGGATGAGAAAACCCAATAGAAATTAATGCAGGATGCAAGTTTCAAGGAGAGAAAAGTTATGCCTTGATAATTTTTTTGCAAGAAATTTTAATAGATAACAAAAATAAAAACTCAAAACGAACAACATAAGCAAACAAACCTGCATACTTTATAAAAAAGCTTCTTTAAGAGATCTTCATCGAATTTATAATGTTGCTTTGTTGTTACAATCAACGAACTCTAGCTCCTCCCAAAATTACAATATTATAATGGTCAAGTTCTCACTTAATGTTTATCGAATATAAGACATAATATCTGTCAAATTATTAAAATAATCCGTAAAAGTAAACTCAAAAATATAAGTGAAATAAGTTTAAGGAGATTCAAAAAATCTAAGAAACATATGAACATACACGAAAAAAATATTACGCCAATTTACTAGTGGTCAAAGTAAAATAGAAAAGAAGGGAAGGAGTTTTGCAGCTGGGAGGGACAGGCATTAGTGAGAATGAATTAGATTTTTGTTTGGCATACCATTGCTTTGATTTTTTTATTTTATTTTGTATGCATGTTTGCTTTCTTTTAATTTTTAACACAAGTTCTATTTTTTGGTGTTGTAATACAATAATAAAAATACAAATAAATTTAATAGTAAATATAAGTAAGAAAATTACCTATGAAAAAATAGACAGAATAAATATATAATTTACACTAAGTGAAATAGAAAAAAGATTAATAGTGTAAAATAGGAAAAAGATTAATTATAATATAATATTACACAATAAAATCATTAACTTGTATACTTATTTAAGTTGAACATAATTAATGATCAATGTAGATACATATAAATACAAGTATAGAGTTATTTAAATCTACTGCAGTCAAAATATCAAATTTAATTGAATACAATTAGAGACTTATTTAATTATATTTGAAACTTACAATTAATACTTTATTTAATATGAATTAATCTACTAGTCGTTTGTTATACATTCCTAAATCAAACAAATTAGATTTTTAGTAATTTAAAAAACAAAAATTGCTAAAAGTTTAAATTGTGTAAGTGGTACAAAATATTAAATTATATTCATAAAAGAGACAAGTCCCTTTCTGAATCATATTGAATTTACAATTCCTCGGTGTATAATTTAATAAAGGATAATTAATAGTAAGTTATTAAGAAAATAAAAGACATATTATTCTGACATATTATTGTTAGATTAAGTACATACTTTGTTTTATGATTGTTAGTCATGATCTACTGAAGGTTTCATACTTTTACCAACTCCCCCGGCCAATAACCTACTAACCCTGCACCAAGTTGGCAACCAATAAAGAAGAAGAGTGACTGACAAGATACATGAGCGGAGAATAATCGTTGTCTACCATGTAAGTGGTACAATATTATAATCGCCTAAATTCCTACGAAATTTTATTGTAGCAATAAATTTGTAACTATGTATTATTGCCACGATTGAAAATGAAGAATTAGCTATACTAATTTAATTTTCGTGACCGAATAATTTTTTGAATTGGTAAATGGCCATGAAATTCAAATTTCTGCGGTTGTTATTCAGTATTAGCCACGATTTTTAAATTCATACTATACATCCATAATGTTGTAATGAATATTCATATATCACATAAATTTAAAAGCTTTTTTCTTCTTCCAGCACAAGGTTCATTTATCAACATATATCTATTGCTGAAAGAGTTTGGTAGCGGATAGTGATTGATTCACTCAGTAAATAATTCAACGTTTTGTCAATTTTATAAACAAGACATTCCAAATCCGATTAGTTTGATCTCACTAAAAGTTTAGAGTTGTTACTAAAAAATGTGAAATTCCTACAGTTTTCGTCAGAAATTCGCTCGTTGGAAACATTTCATCGAAAATTCGGAAGCGGTCATCGGAAGTTCGCTTATTTAATAACTTGATTTACGTACCTTATTCTAGTGACTAAGTAGTGAATAATACCTACCGGTTTTGTTAGGTCATAAGGACTAGGGGCTTCTGAGTATCATCATGTGATCATGTTACTAGTCTAGAGTGGAGAGTAATTAATAAGGATTCATTTCCAAGCAAAGTTGAAGTTGGAGACTATAATACTAGGAAGTTCAATGCTTCATATAATATGAGTCAATGTCCCTATCATTATTAGTACTCACTCCTCTATGGCACTATAAATAGTTGAATGGTATATTCGGAGAATAAACTTGTCCACTTACTACCAACAAACTCGTTTCTCTCATTTTCGTCGAGTGCTAGAATTGTGGGGTTGTTATATATCAATCTAAAGTCTTGGGTCACTTCAACTGATTATCCAAATCTATTCACTAGGAGTTTAGGGCAAAACACTAGTATCTCTTTTTGTTAGTGGCTCCAATTCTCTCTGATTTTTTTGTCATGAATTATTTCTTCCTAGCATTCCATGGCCGAACCAAAAATTTATATAAAGGAAATAAAAAAGTTCTACAATCAAATTTCTTTATAATGATGTTGTTTGTCAGGATATTTAACTGCTATTGGAAAATACTACTACTATAGAGAACATATTCCAACAAAAAACTTCACTGTTATAGTGATGTTTTATGGAGTATGGATGTTATAGAGAAATCTGACTGAAGAATACTCTATCCGGATCAAAAAGAGTCCACTTAGCCATTTGCACACCCCTTAAGAAAATACTAACTCCTAGACAAAAATAGTATTTTCTTAAGGGGTGTGCAAATGGCTAAGTGGACTCTTTTTTTAATCCAAAAATAGGTAATTTGACTAAACTACCCCTAATTAAATAGGCATTGGGATTTGATCATATAACACTTAATAGGGGCAAATATGGAAAAACAAGGTTAATTCTTTCTTAATTTGCTAAGTGGACTCTTTTTTTTATCCAAGAAAAAAGGGCTAAGTGGACTCTTTTTTTTATTTGGAGGGAGTATTATTAATGATGATAGATTATGTAAATATTTTGTAATATTTTGTAATCTCTTATTTAGGTTAGAATATTTTGTAATATTTTGGACTCTCCTATTTTGAGTAGGATATTTTTGTATATTAACCAATTCAAGGAATGAAAGGAGACTACGGAAAATATTCTTTCATGGTATCAGAAGTCTAGGTTTTCTTCTCTCTCTCTCCTCACGTCTCTAGCCCTGCCTCGCCACCTCCTCTCTCTTTTTTTTTCCGCCATAATGTCCACCTCTAAATCATCCTTCCACCCTTCTTTCGCCGTCTCAACATCCGTAATCACGTTCGCTGTGGTTTTTGAAATGGAGAATGCACAATATCAAGCATATGGGCGGTTTAATTGTTTAGGATCCGCCATATCCCGAGGGTCATACACCATATCATCGCACCGAGAAAGAGAAGGGCGGCCTCCTCCAACATGACGACAAGAACTTTGGTCGACCCTGATGCGACCGTGCTCCAGTGGATATATTCCACGATTTCGAATGACCTCTCTACAACTATTCTTGAACCCGGAGCAACGGCCATGGAAGTCGGGATCGCTTGATATCTTCCGGGACCATCCCGCCCCGTGCCGTTATGCTCGAACAAGAGTTCTCTACAACTAGGATGGAAGACTTCCCGAACGTACGCGTATTGTCGCAGGCTCAAGAGCATCTCCGATCGCTTAAAAAATGTGGGGCTCCGATTTCATTCCCCGCCTTGTTCTTCACTTGTTTCGTGTCTCACCGACGCATTCAAGTTGGTGTGGGAACGCGTATTCGTCACGTAAACCATTGCCCTTTCACCGAGGTGCGCTGCCTCACTGCCTCAGAGGAACGAGAACAAAGTATGCGATGCGGTCGCCGGCCCTACCTTCCTACGATGGTGGTCGCATACGTGGAAGAAGGTTCGACTAATCTTTTTGATCTTTACTCATTTGTGCGGTCATGTCATGAATACCGGGGGTCAAAAATAACAACAAGGGGCGACAATTACCGGCGCTCGGAACCGCCGGCCGTGGCAACCCCGGCGGCAAGCCGGTCGTGGCGGCCGGCGGGGGTCACACCCGGCGGAAATCACCCCCGCCCGGCACGCGGCCGGGCCGCGTCGCCCCCTCTTCCTCAACCGTGCGACTTCCCAATTATGCTTGGGATGGATGCCGCGATGGGTCGTGTGCCACGGTGCCGTATCCGTCCACTTGGCGAAGCGTTCGCGGTGGCCTCGGCCGAAACGCCCCGGGCATTCTCGGCCTGGCTCCCCTCCTCGCGACGGGCGTGTGCTGCTGCCAGGTTTCGACGGTCTGCATGCCCCGTCTTATGCTCCCACGGACATCGAATCGGCCATGCATACGATGACTTTGAATCCTTCGGACCAGAAATAGTACATGGACACCGGTGCCACATCTCACATGACATCCACGAATGGTAACCTCTCGTCTTATTCTAATTTGAGCAATAATCATCATGGTATTGTTGTTGGTAATGGTCATTCAATTCCAATTCGCGGTTGTGGTCATACTCGTTTGCCTCCCCAAACCCTCCTTTCTCGTTGAAAAATGTGCTCCACGCCCAAAACTCATTAAAAACTTAATCTCTCGTTAGAAAGTTCACTACCGATAACTCGTGTCTCTGTTAATTTTGATCCATATGGGTTTTCAGAAGGATTTTCGGACGGGGGATGCCACTTAATGAGATGTGAGAGTAGGGCGATCTATATCCCATCACCACCACCATCACAAACGCAGCCAATTCTCCATCAACCTTTGCTGCTTTGTCTTCTTCTCTTTGGCATGATCGTTTGGGTCACCCGAGAGCATCAGTTTTGAATTCTCTTAGGATAAATAAAAGCATTGAATGTAATAATTCTAGTTGCTCTAGTATTTGTCGTTCTTGCGTGCTTGGAAAACATATTAAGTTGCCTTTTGTTCCATCTAATTCGAACACTTGTATGCCTTTTGATATTATTCATAGTGATTTATGGACTTCTCTGTCTTAAGTTCCATGGGTCATCGATATTATGTTCTTTTCTTGGATGATTTCTCGAAATATTTGTGGACTTTTCCCTTAGCTAGAAATCGATGTCTTTGCTAAGTTTTTAGAATTTCTGCCCATGTCCGAAACACATTTTGAACGAGAAATAAAAAATGTCCAATGTGATAATGGGAAAGAATATGAAAATAATGATTTTTGGCGTCTTTGTGAGTCGAATGGGATGTCTTTTCGTCTTTCTTGTCCTCATACGTCCTCGCAAACGGGAAGGCCGAAAGGAAAATTCGGTCTATCAATAATGTCGTGCGCACTCTTTTTGCCCACGCTTTCTCCCGCCTTCCTTTTGGCATCATGCATTGCAAATGGCAACTTTACCTACTTAATATTTTACCAAGCAAGTTATTGAACCATAAATCTCCCCTCCATGCTCTATATCGTAAGGAACCGACGTACTCGCACCTTCGGGTCTTTGGGTGTTTGTGCTACCCTCTTTTCCGTCAACTACGATTCATAAGTTGCCCTTGGCGGTCACACCTTGTGTATTTTGGGGGTACCCATCGAACCATGAGGCTACAAATGCTATGACTTATCATCACATAAGACATCATCCTTAGTCGTGTTGTTTTGGATGAGACTTGGTTTCCCTTTGCTAACTTGTCTACTCCTCCACCCCATACATACGATTTTTTGGATGAAGGGATCTCCTTATATTTTTCATCACTTCCAAAAACCGGCACCGCCCTCCACCGCCTCCCGCCGCCGCGACGCCGGCCTCCATTTCTCCCTCCGCCGCTCCCGTCACCGCTGCTGGTCCCACGGTGAGGCAGCCCCAGCTGGACCGACTGCCAGCCCCAGCTAGCCCGACTGCCGGCCCCCGTCCACTTGCTCCTGTCCAGCCACCTATCCCCACTCCCCGTCCCACCATGGTCACCCCGCGCCCAGCGGGTATTGTCAGCTAAACGTCCGTTTAACTTACATACCACGGCAGAAATCTCCTCACCTCGTAACCCATCGGGTTAGCTTCTTCGTGACCCAAATTGAAAAATGGCTATGAATGATGAATTTGATGCTCTTGTTAGGAATAAGATGTGGGATTTGGTCCCCGAATCCACCTAATGTTAATGTTATTCGTTCTATGTGGATTTTTACTCATAAAGAAAAGTCTAATGGTGATTTTGAGAGGCATAAAGCCCGACTTGTAGGTGATGGCAAAACTCGGCGGAGTTGGCATTGATCGTGGTGAGACGTTCGATCCGGTGCAGAAACCGGCAACTATCCGCACTATTCTTAGTCTTTCGTTGTCAAAGCATTGCTTTACATCAACCGGATATGAAGAATGCTTTTCTTCACGGTGAGCTTAAAGGAAGCGTGCCATATGCATCAGCTTATGGGTTTTCGGGATCGCACACATCCTGATTATGTTTGCCTATTGCGTAAGTCTCTCTATGGGCTTAAGCAGGCTCCACGTGCTTGGTATAGACGTATTGCAGATTTTGTGTTTTCGCTTGGCTTCTCTAATAGCAGGTCTGATAATTCGTTGTTCATCTACCATGCGGGGACTGAAATGGCATACATATTACTCTATGTTGATGATATTATACTCTTGCATCCTCGGACGCTCTCCATCGTTCCATCATGGATAGACTTGGTTCGAATTTGCTATGAAGGATTTAGGTCCTTTGAATTATTTTCTTGGCATTCTTGTGACCCTTCGCAAGGGGGATGTTCCTCTCTCAACGTAAGTATGCCGAGGAAATCATTGATCGCGCGGGTATGTCATCTTGCAAGCCCTCTCTCACTCCGGTTGACACAAAACCGAAGGTCAGTGCTACTTCGGGTGCTCCTTGCGAAGATCCCACTCATTATCGTAGTCTCGCGAGGTGCTCTTCGGAGCTCACTTTCACGAGACCGATATTTCGTATGTTGTCCAATGTGTGCTTACATATGCATGACCCGCGGGACGATCATATGCTTTCTCTTAAGCGGATTGTGCGGTATGTTCGGGGTGGCACTCTTGATCACGGGTTGCATCTCTACCCATCATCGATCACCGACCTTGTCTCCTACACCATGCAGATTGGGGTGGCTGTCCGGACACTCGTCGTTCTACGTCGGGGTTGTGTATTTTTGGGTGACAACTTGATTTCTTGGTCGTCAAAGCGACAACCAACTCTTTCTCGGTCTAGTTTGAAGCGAGTATCGGGGTGTAGCTAATGTTCTCCGAGTCTTCTTTGATTCGCAATCTTTTATTAGAACTACATTGTCCGGTTCGCAAAGCTACGTTGGTATATTGTGACAATGTGAGTGCCATATATCGTTCTGCAATCCGTGTGCAACATCAACGCACCAAACATATTGAGATGGACATTCATTTTGTGCGTGAGAAGGTTGCGCTGGGACAAGTTCGAGTCCTTCATGTCCCGTCCCGATATCAGATTGCAGATATTTTCACTAAAGGTCTTCCTCAGGTCCTTTTTGAAGATTTTCGTGACAGTCTCAGCATTCGTAAACCTCCCGTTTATTTGCCGCGGGGGTGTGATAGATTATGTAAATATTTTGTAATATTTTGTAATCTCTTATATAGGTTAGAATATTTTGTAATATTTTGGACTCTCCTATTTTGAGTAGGATATTTTTGTATATTAACCAATTCTAGGAATGAAAGGAGACTACAGAAAATATTCTTTCAAATGAGATTGAAATTTGTGACCTAGCTAAGGCAACTTTGAACTCCATTTACCATTACACTAGATCAGGGGTAAATTTATGTGTGAATTTTGGGGCACGTGAACCCATGATCTTTCGGTAAAACTAGATATTTTATGCACATATTTTTTTTGAATTGATCTAATATTACCTGATGACATCCATGGTACAAAAAGGCTTAATGGTGCACTTGGTTAAAAGCTTAGTTATTTATCAAGAGACAATAATCAATTCCCACTTAGTGACTCATGTTGTAGAAATCCTAGATTCGCCTCTTCACTAAATTCTTTTTATGCTACATTGCATTATTACCATATTTTACCAGTTAATTTCATGGATGCTAGATCACTCACTCAACCTTTATATTATTGTATCAAAGCCGTTATATTATATTTTGAAACAAAAATCACTCAACTTCATGTAAGTTTTATGAAAGTCAATAAACTATTTAGGATCAAGATATGCTCATTGAAAGGAAAAGACTTACCTAAATTATTGTTGGTTGCTGCTAACTATTTGTGGCCAATATCAGAACTCAGGATAATTGTTCTTCTTTATGATTGACCTTAGGCAATGAATAGAAGATCTCTATCTCAAAGCACAATTTTCCCTTCAAGTGTTTGCGTGTTCGACATATGGAACTCTTAAGATGTGACCTTTGAACCAACTCCACAATAACAAGCACAACTTTACATGAACTTATCTTCTTCTTCCTCTTAATATTTTCCTAGAATTGCTTAAAAAATCGCAAGTCTTTGTGGTGGCTATCTATGGAGTTGTATCTATCTGCCATGGCTAATATGAATACTAATTATTTAACTTCATCTTTAAGTTCATTGATCCCTCTCCCATGCCAAGAAAGTCACACTTGAAAATAGAAATTAGAGGGTATGATTTAGATAAACTTATTATTAGCTGGTCGGTCAACAATTAAGCTTTTAAACACATTTTGACTTATCTATGCTTTTGATACAAAAGTACATTTATAAGAAATTAAGGAAAAGTAAGTCGATCACCCAAGCTTATGGCTTTTCAACTTTAGCACTTTCAACGATCACATTTTTTACTGTTTTATCTCAAATATCCTTTGTAATACTCGAAAAGTTCATCCCAAAACAAACTTTGTAACTCCCTCTTCATTAATTTTTTTAGTACCATCCATCTATCTTTTATAAAGATACTGTTTTAATTTATATTTTTTGTAACTAGCTTTAGGGCTTTTGTAGTCCTTTTTTCATAAAAATGTTTGTCAATGTACTTTTGTAAAACGTATCAATTGCTTTTAGTTATTAGTATGAACAACTATATTTAAGTACATAACTATTTATTTATACATCAGCACTTGATATTTATCAGCTACTTTTAATCAGCTAAACTACTTTTCAACGGTTGAAGAGTGGAAAATTTGTTTTAGGTTCGACTAGCCGACCCATCCGAGGCTTCTTGATACTAAAGATTAATTATAGATTTTAAGTGGAGTTACTTTAAATGTTTAGTGATGAGTCATTGATTCATGAGTTCTTAATTAATACTACGGTACCTTTGACCAGAAATTATTATGTGTTTGTTTTTATAAATTGCATCGAATGACTTATGGCTTTAAGTCCAGTATTTAAAATGAGAAAATAGGAGAAAAATCTCCAACCCTCTGTTCTTGAAGATAAGTATATATTCTGATAAAAATTTCTTTTTGGGTCTCAACCTTAGAAACGCAACTAGCAACCATGTGTGGCGCCATTGAGTTGTGAAGGACTTGGTATCTTGCCGCTAATTAACTTCCTTATGAAATACGTAAATTTTATTTGAAAAAACTAGGAACAGCATTTTGGAAATATGGAATATAACTAGCACTTGTTCTATTATCATTAATGCATATTTCATTATCAATGAAAAAAG
Source organism: Lycium ferocissimum (assembly GCF_029784015.1). Taxonomy (NCBI): domain Eukaryota; kingdom Viridiplantae; phylum Streptophyta; class Magnoliopsida; order Solanales; family Solanaceae; genus Lycium; species Lycium ferocissimum. Next base: position 54,932,614 of record NC_081353.1, on the reverse strand, counting down.
GATCCCCATAAGAGAAGGCACATAAAAAATACATATCTTAGATCCTTTTGACACTGCACGTGTTGTGCCTTTGTATTTTCATGCTAATTGGTATAAATATTTTATAATGGTATTAGTAATATTAGAATGTTTGACTACCGTAAAAAAGGTCATTATTTTTAAGAACTACAGCTATGTGGTGAGTTGAGAGACATTTAAAATGAAAGCTTTTAAATCTAATGGTCCTTAAGAAGACTGTATATCGTAAACTAAAGCTTTTGACATTGACATCCTCGACTTCAAGAGTTAATGTGATGACTATATATAATTTCCTTCAAATAGCTTGTTTGGCCAGATTTATTTTTTCCAAAAATGCTTATTTTTTTCAATAAGTGCTTATTTAAAAAAAATAAGGTGTTTCGTCAAGTTTTTGGGAGAAAAGAAATGTTTCTCGGAAGTAGCAGAAGTAGTTTTTCAGAAGCTAAAAAAAAATAGCTTTTGCCCAAACTTAAAGCACTTTTTTGAAAAGCACTTTTGAGAAAAATATAATTAGAAGCACTTTTTAAAAGTTTGGTTAAACATTAATTGCTCTCAAAAGTTCTTTTTAAATTAATTGGCCAAACACAATCTGTTTTTTGTCAAAAATACTTTTTGAAAAGCACTTCTGAAAAAAAAAAAACACTTTTCAAAATAAGCTGATTTTAGAAGTTTGGCCAAACAGGCTAAAAGTCTTTATTATTTGTCTTTTACTATTTTTGCACTCATTAAAAAAGAAATTAGTAGGCTTAATTTTAAGAGCGTTTATCCAGATTAGATTACCCTTAATTTCTTTTAAAGCGTCTCAATTGATTAATAGTTCATCTAATTTGACTAGCAAGGGTAGATCTGAAAAAATTGTTATCTTTCTGTATTCAAAGCAGCAATTAGCAAAATCAGTTTCTGTTTTAAGAGTCCAAAAAATTGGAAAAACGTTAAGGACAAAAATGTAGAAGAATCAGAATATTTTCGAGCCTACAATTTTCTTGTGTGTCCTTAAGAAATCTAATCTCCTCATAGTTGTCAAGGTTAATGGATTAATTCCTCTCAAGATAAAACGGAAAACTATTTTGCAATAGAGGCAATCCAAATTGCAGAATCAGTGACCTCAAATGGCGGCAACAAATTACACGACACTTACCTTTTGTTTGAAAACGATATACAAAGGAAGAAGAAGAGGAATTTCAGATTTACAAATTTTCGGTGTTTTTATGCTTCAGTGAAATAAAATCTGAAGCAAAATTTCAACTTATATAGCCAACTAATAGGTGTTATGAAAAGTTGTGATGACTATAAAAAAATCACATCCTTTGCTCCGGTGCCTTTTCGGAAAAATCACTTAATTTCCCATTCACACCACACAAAACCCAACAAAAATGTAGTGAATATGTTTTTGTTTATTTTTAAATGTCTAATATTTTGAAACATACTTCTAGTTAATTTTCCACACAACTAATATTTTGGGTCGACAATGAGTAATATATAAAGTTATTATATAAAACTAAGACTGAAACCTGAAAGGAATTACTAATATTATACTAGCATAGCACTTCCACATACAAAAGCAAAAAAATTAAATGAAAAATGGTTAGGCGAGGCATAATTTGGTCCATCGAAGGTGGATTCTTGAAACAGTAGTTATGATTTACAACTGTTTCTCCCATTCGCCGCATATAGAAAGGTCTACATATCACTGTCATCTATTATTTTATGAACCTTCATTCTGTAAAGTTGACAAGTGTTAAAGTACACCATGCTACCTATGGTATATAGGAAAAATATCGGCAGAAAGATTTATTCTTCTGTAATCAAATAGGGCGTCTAGTTTATTTTCAAAAGACGAATCAATCATGCATCAACATTATATTACGCGAAGTGAAAACTTTTGACCTTCATTTATTCTCCACTTCAATATTTATCAAAAGAAAGATACCTTTAATTAAAATGTTAGCCTCTACACAAATAGGATTTAAGTTTTATATATGATGGTGTACGAAACTTTTACAAGAGCAGTGCAATTAAATCGGCTATATATGACAATTATTTTAATTTTCATGTTACCAAATTATACTTATTATTGTAAAGTCACTCATATAGTCATGTTGTTATATGTCAATTTAATTGATGATATGCAAAATGTTTATACATCATTACATTGTTCGAGCATAAAACTTAAACACAGAGAAATATCATGCATGTAATGAAATGTTTATGTTTCTTTTTTGGATCAATTGACCGATCGAATTAGGTACTATTAATAAAGAATAATAAAGGACTTAGAATTGCTATAAATATTCAGAAAGGTTTTGAGTAATTTATCTCTTTCAACTTGGATCCCTTCGGGTGTCTCGGTGATATATACAAACAAAGAAAAGACGATGGTTTTTAACATACCCTTGAACAAAAAGCCAATCCTTATCAAAGGAGGAAATAGAATGGAAGAATTTACCTTCTTTTTTCCTTCCCGTTAATATGCATGTGTTTACATGCTAAAGAAAGATGCTAAAAATACAAAACTTTTCATGAGTTGCAATTAGCAAATGTAATTTAGAAGCTTTTGAGGGACGCTGCGCCTCCAATTAAGATTCCAAAATTAGAAAGTAGAAGAAATTTTAATATTGGAATTCCAATTTCACTTTAAGACTTGATTTAAAATATTTTATAACATCAAAAGGGAAAAATGATATGATGTTATAGCTTTTCAATTTGATAAAGAAAGATAAAGAGAAAAAATAAATGAAGCAGTATGAAATATGGGGCATATTGAAGTGAAGCTCTTGGAATTATTTAGCTTGTGCAATGAGATCTTATTATCAAGATTCAAGACCAATAGATTGGAAAATTTCCAGAGTACTTTCTCAAATTAAATTCTGGATACCGCAACTTATCTATCTTCTCAAGTTCTTATCATGTTCAATGCTTATAAATCATTTTCTCGAAAAATAAACTGAGTTCTCTTCATGTTAAGCTTTCAAACTGAGGTGAGATGTGATTGACATCCAATTTAGAGTCTGTTTGGGTGGGCTTATAATTTATGGCTTTTGATTTATTTTTGTTATTTTAGCTTAAAAACAAATACTGAAAAACATTTTTTTATTTTATCCAAATACTACATTAAAAGCTATTTTAGCTTAAAAGCACATAAAATAAGTCGATCCAAACAGGCTCTTAAACTGTCCGTCAAGAAAATCCTCAATCTTTTGTTTGAATTACTTCTAACAGACTTTAGTATCATAAAAAGGTTAAGTGCAATATATCTGAAACTGAATTAAATTGACAATTTAATAATTGACTTAAGTAATCATATCGTAGCTAAAATTGTAAACCCACAAGATTAAGTCATGAGCCTCTAAAGAAAATTGAATTCTCTAAATAAATAGTGTCTTTGGGGCCTATCCCGAGATACTAATGTAACTGCAAACAAATAATAAGGGACGAGTTTCCCCCCGAATGATTAGTAGAAAAGTCCTTTAGCTGGGTACTGCGTCTAACTATAACGGCTCTGAACTCTGTATTACTATGTCTGCATCCAAAATGGAAGCAGGGCCTCTAGAGCTAAGTACCAACGACCAGGCACGTACTCAGTAGGTCTCATTGACTACTCCTAGAAGGTGGATCAAGATTTACTAACAAAAACATGTAATGCATTTAAAAACAAAGATATGCAATAGAGGCGGAGCTAGGATTTTGAAATTTATTGGTTCTGAATTTTAAGAAGATAGCTTATTAGGTTCTGGATAAGTTATCTATACATATTAAGTGAATGTTTAGACAAATATTAAGTTACTAGATCCTGCCGAACCCGAAAACAGATCTATAGCTCCCCCTTTTGCAAATTCAGAACTGAATAACTAAAAACTAATATTCCAATTGAAAAACTGTTAAACTATTTTTTTGATAACTAACTATTAATCACCAAGTGAAAATAGTTATAAGCAGCATAACTGGCTATACACAACCATATTGTCTAGTTAACCGTTTTAACACATTCGATGATCCAAGCAACAGATTGATTAGGTAATCTTAGTTCTTTCATTACTTGTTTCAAATACACACACTCCACATAATCACAGGCTTTTGGCAAGTCTATTTTAATCATGCACCTAGAAGATATATGCTTACTAATATAAGACTTAATCAACTGATGAGCTAGTATAATATTAGAGTCTGGAACAAAAAATGACCCCAAAAAAAACATTTTGAACCAAAATACCCCAACAAAAAAAAAACAAAAAAAAAAAAGATTGCATAACTACCTTTAGCGCAGTAAAATATTGCGCTATATCACCCACCATAAAATCCCATCGGGTTCCACCACTGGTCCCTCCAGTGGCAAAAAAAAAATTAAAAAAACGCCATTGGAGGCGATTTGAAGGTGGTCCCCACATCCAAAAACGTCGTTTTCTATTAATTTTCGTCGGGAAAGTTTAGATTCTCGGTATATTCAAGTCGGAGCCAGCATTAAATTTCGAATTTTTGGAAAAAGCGGTGTCAACTCGATTAACACAACTCTACAAAAAATCTTCGATTAAGGTTTTCTACTATGAACTTTTGTTATTAATTTGTTATATACATTATATTGTACGCATGTTTGATATTTAATCGTCGTTAATTTTCAAAATAAAAATCAAATATTTTTTTTTTTTGTTTGTTTGATCGGACTAGGCAGTGGCTTTTGCCACTGTTCCGATTTATTTTTATTTTTTGTTTAATTCATTATTTGTTAAATGTTTATGAATTGTTAATTTGTTAAATGTTTATGAATTGTTAATTTGTTATATGTTTATGAGTTGTTAATTTGTTAATTGTTTATGAATTGTTAATTGTTAATGAATTATTATTTTGTTAATTGATTATTTGTTAAATATTGTTTCTGAATTGAAAGAAGTTGATTGGTAATGAATTATTATTTTGTTAACACTTTGTTTGGATGATTGTTATGTATTGTTTCATAATGTATCGTATTGTGTTATACTGTATAGGACCAAATCAGTCGTTACATAAATTAGGACCTTTTGTCGTTACATAACGATGGATTTAACGATACGATACAATAAAATTAAAGTAACAATCAAAGCAAACATTGTATTTAAACTAACAACACAATATAATACAATGGGTAACAACCATCCACACAAGTTGTAAATGATTATGAATTGTTAATCTATATTATTTTAAAAGCATGAATATATATGTTAAATAAAAAAAGATTATCAAAAAAAGAATAGTTAAAGTTCTTCTTTTCGTAAATACATAAGTTAACGATAAAAATGTAAAGTTTGTAGGAAAATATGGGGTCGACGAATATACTCTTTTAGTCTAATTTTATCATAGTTATGTTGGCTATTTGGTCAACTAAAAATATATCACATATTCAAAATAGAGTTCTAAACAAATATTACTGCTGAATTTCGATTCCCAAACTAATTAACTTAAAACTTATTTGTAAAATTGTTTATCCCATGTTAATTATTCACAAGATATAGTACTACATAATTCACATATTCCCTACAAATTATTAATTAGTTAATATAATTTATCTTTTATTTCAAGAATAATGACTAATTTAGTTTGTACAGACCGGACTCTTATGATCACCCGAGGCCCGCTGATAGATCAGTATTGTCTTTGCAAGGCAATCAGAGGTCAGAGTTATTATGGGCTAGTACTATAGGGATATCGACTAGGCTCCGTCCCCGTAGGCTGCAGAGAGCGTGGACTCTTTTACGCGAGCTCCCCCCACACCCTCGCGTCTTGGAGATATTGTTTCGGGGCGGCATTTATCGTTCCGTGTCCATTGGTCGGGTAAAGCATGATTCTCATTACGGCTATGGTTGAGCGGTGGAGGCCGGAGACACATACCTTCCATCTTCGCACTGGTGAGGCTACGATTACACTTCAGGATGTGGAGGTCCTCTTTGGATTGCGGGTAGATGGAGAGCCACTATACACTCGGTACGAGCCTCCTCCTGGTCAGACGTGGGTGACAGAGTTGACTAGGCTCACCCACTTCGTGCTTGATGCCGCGTCCCAGATATCGGGACAGAGTTGGGTTCAGCTTAGTGCACTCTGCACTTATTTGGAGGGTCTAGATCCGGTTATGGATGGCACCCCGCAGGACGATGTTGATCATCATGCCCGTCTGTACCTACTTATTATATTCGGGGGCATCTTGTTCCTGAACTCATCGAGAGCCTTTGTCAGTTTACGTTATTTGGCTTTCTTGGAGCATCTCGACCGCTTGGGAGACTACAGCTGAGGCGGTGCTGTTTTGGCGTATCTTTATAGATGACTGTGCCAAGCGTTAATTGAATGTCTTGTCGCAGATGTGTGTGGATTTTTACTTTCTTCTCGAGTAATATTTTAAGTGTGCATTCCTTTAATGTAAACAAACCTCTTGAAACGACGATTAAAAATCGTATTTTCTAATATCGCTTACGATTATGGGCGTGGGAGAGGATCTTGCCTTTCGATCGTACCTAGGCATCACCTCGAGATTGACATGCCCTATGTGAGGAGGTGGACAGCGGGTTTTGACCGGGATGTGGATACGCGCCTACGCATTATTCATTCCCATTCGGGACCGCTTGATCACATGACGGACTATGCAGTAAAACTATTTAACTTTACATTATTAATTTAATTAAACATCTTTTCTACTTGGTGATCACTGATTTGTATTTATATGTTATGCAGCTAATTATATGGATTCCGTACGCTGCAATATTAGATGGTTTGCCGGCCTTTTGCAGGGCAGGTCAGGGGGTTTGGAGGTCGCGGTGTCCATTGATACACCTGGACATCGTAGAAGGTCACATGCCCGAGCGTGTCTTATGACGATTTGGGCATACACGAAGTATACCCACGACGTCCGTCATGAGCTCCGACACTACCAGCGGGATGATCGGGCTGCCGTTGATGATGATTTTCTGGATTTCATGGCTGTCCAGCTCCACCGTTAGGAGAACAGGTTGGGCACTTTAGCGGTGGTCGGCCATTTGACTCCCATTGAGGATTACATACGCTGGTATTATCAGATCACACGCCGATTGATCGGCAACCCAGCTTTGCATCCCGGTAGGGATGTAGGATACTCAGCACTCGCGGGGCAGTACGAGGCATTGGTAAGTTTATCGTATTTAGATTTATTTAATTGCATTAATTGTTACGTTTTAAAAAATAACTTTTTTTTACTGTTGAAGACAAATACAGCTGGTGGTCGTACAGCGATTACGCATCTTGGGGTTAGAGCATATGCCTTACCCCGGGCTTGCGGGGCTTGCGTTGGAGATGGTACAGATATCCGAGGATGGTATCCGGCAGGCAGGAGAGATTAGGCGCATGGAGGGGCACATTCGGAGGCGAGTATCGTGTCCGGCGCGCGGGGAAGAGGGCCGGGTGCTCCGGACGAGGAGGTCGTCTTTGCCCCGGAGGACACCGTGCGTGTAGAGGACGCGGTGCTGCTGCTAGAGGACCTGGTGGTGAAGGACACCATTTGGTAGATGAGGCGGATAAGGCCGATCCGATTCCGAAAGGACGTTCCGGTCTGGTCCGTCCGCGCCCCGTTCCAAGCGGTGCCGACACACACGGGGATTCACCTACGCCACGCCGGCGCTCCTACTTGTTGAGATACCTGGGTCTTCATCACAGCCAAGCCAGAATGCATACATGGAGGAGCGTGATAACGTCGATTGGGCGGCGTTACGCGCTTCGATGCGATGAGCGGCTATGAGAATTTAAGAGGCGGGATTCTTGACTTTGATGAGTTTTTTATCCCGGTTAGTATTTAAAATACTTATTTGTTCATTTAAATTGCTTATTTTAAATATATATATATGTTACTCATTATTTAGTAATATTGTACATTTTAGGATTCGGAGCCAGCGGGTCCCTTTGAGCCACTACCTCGGGCATCTTCTCGGGCACCTCGAGCCAGCGGTGTCTTCCCATATGACTGTCGAGCCACAGGTAAGCTTTTTATTAAAATTAGTTTTATTCACCTTATATTTAATCTACATATTTGATTATTTAAAGTACTTATTTTAAATATGTAAGTTACTTATTATTTAAATTTTTTCATATTTTAGGATTCGGCGCCAGCGGGTCCACAGGAGCGACCCATTCAGGAGTATCACTACCCGACTAGGGCCATGACGGGTATCCGGGGCTAACCCGAACACGCTCATTTCATTACTATCTGCTCATTCATAATATATATACTCATGATCATAGAAAACTATTGACATTTGAAACATATTCACTTTTATAAACATAAGCCTTCCGGCTATCAAAATAATATATACATGCATATACATGAAAGATTGTGGAACCACCTACCCACGCTAACGTATCTACGACCTCTACTAAGTACTAGACATATGGACGGGACGGGACCGTCATGCCCAAAATATATGTACACAAAAATTTCGCCTCAAAATAGCACCTCAGAATAAATGAGGGCTCTATAAATCTGCTCGATAGCTCTGGATGCGCACTGTCCCTGTCTGTGGGCATGAACACGGCGTCCAGGAAAAAAGACGTCCGTACGAATATTGTCTTGAGTATGTAAGGCATAAACAATAATAAGACATCAATGAAATAGGAGCATCAAATGAGGAGCGATGCGTGAATCGAAGCGTATCATAAAAAAAATAATGCATGCTTGCTGCATTTACTCTCATAATCATCATCATGTCATGTATGCATAAAGGTATAAGCTGCCGAGCCATATAGGTACGGTGTGATAATCAATAACATTAGCAACGCATTAGCTCACGTCCGGGCCTCTGCCCGGGGTACCATCTCATGCCGCCACTAGTGGTGTACGCCCGTGCGTCGGCCCCGTGGTGTATAGCTACCCGCCTTGGCGGTGGTGCCCGACCATATAGGCGCGGTGTAATATCATCATATGCTCATCATAATATGCTCATCATAATGTACTTATCATAACTCATCATAATGCATGCATAGAGACTCATAGATAATCATCTTTATCGGGGTGACATAAGATTCATGGACCCCCGACATTATTGAGCATTCCATGAACATTCCGCTCACCTTGAAGGAATTAGCATAAGGTGAGTGTATATAATGATCAACATCGATAGGTTATAAATAGCGTCATTAGCTTTATAGAAACATCGTATCGTGAAGCTTAGCTTTAGACTTAAACTTATCATCATCATTAACGTCTTTCATAATGTATCTCTTACTTCATATAGCTATTCATGAACATGGGCTCTTAGCTTTCCGGAATATAGGATATTCGTGAGAAAGAAGGGAATTCATGCCATAAGATTCATGCCTTAGAAAGAAAGTACTAGCCTCACATACCTTTGTGGCTTAACTATTCTATTGCTTGCTCGTTCTCCTTTAATGCTCACGTCTTCACCTTCAAGAGAGTTCGTATCGACATTAGCTAAACAATTATAAGAACGTACTTGCTAAAGCTAGAGAAAATTGGGCAGCATTTCCTTTGTTTATACGACTTTCCTCCATATTCCATATCGACTTCCAACATTCATAACAACAATCATAATATCATAACCAATAAGCATCATTTGATTACATTGCCCACATTTCACAATTTCACTCCAATTCTCCATAATCATGACTAAAGTCCATTATCGCGTTCTTTCTCATACAATACTTATTCTATGTTCTAAATGTCATTTATAACGTATTTATAATCTCAACAAAATCCTTTTAAAGATTAAATCCAATTCAAATCAATAATGACAATTTTTCACACATTTTACCCCTTTTTTAATTTCTAAAACC
>NC_081353.1:54774802-54922719 GCF_029784015.1 Lycium ferocissimum | reverse complement strand
TCAATTCTTGTTTTTGATCTTTGATTTCCTTTGTTTTCTTAGGATGAAATATGAAATGCTAGAGGCTTCTTGATTTGTGGAGATGGAAAATGAAATGAATCTGAAATGAAGGAGAGGTCCCTTATATAATTTAAGTTCAAAGTCTCGATCGGAATATACGGACCAACATACGCGTCCGTATAATTTTCATCGGACCGTATGTTTGGACCGTATATTTGGTCCGTTGAAGCATACCATTCCGAGCTGAATCTATGGCTGGACATACGGTCCGTAGATTTTATACGGCCGCATGTCCGCCGTATGTTTGCCCAGTTTTCCGAGACTTGTTCTCGTCGACTCGTTTGATCTCCGCTCCTTATGGAATCTTCTTAACACTTGTTCAACACTTCATTACCATTCTAAGAGACGTTATAACTCTTCCTCAAGGTATCATTAGAACGTTGTTAACTCAATACTCGAAATTGTTACCCGATACACAGCATGTGACTCGCTTTCCTCAACTACTTTCTCCGTTTACCTCGAATGTCTTTGGAAATCTTAATTAGGACCCTCAAATGCTATTTCTTACTCTTCAGAACATCGTATACATTCTACCTTTCGATGGCCTATTCACTGTACGCTAACGGGAAATTTCCCAAGGTGTAACAAGGAGCACTCTCATACACAGCCCCGCCGAGTGCGCAGGTGTCTCTCTCGTGAGACTACCGAGGCGCAGTAAGATTTTTACTTAAAATTAATTTTATTCAATATAAGGTAAATATTTATTTAATTTTTATAACCTTTATTTGGACTTCAAACAGCATCTCGTCCGTGGAAGACTACTTTCATATTCGCCACCAGACCCATCTCAGGAGCCTACAGACCCATCTCAGGAGCCTACTCAGGCGCTCGTTGACACACAGGTTTGATTATTCAACAAACATTAACGTATTCAATATAAATAAGAAATGGTACTAATTATTATATACTTTTCAGGTTCATCCTTCGGCGCCTGCAGTGGCGACTCCCTACGAGGAAGAGGTCGAGTTTTCAGACCCAGGTTAGCATGAGGTTCCTCGCCTTCATGCTAGCGGGACCGGCATCCCAAGAAGAAGCACATTCTAGCCGCGGCGCACGGGCCGGGGGGAAGAGGAGATGATCATGACTTGGAGCGCTCGGTTATTCAGAGGAAAAAGGGCGATGGAGACGATGGCGAGGGCGGTGGGGATGGTATGAGCCTTAGGCCTAAGGATAGTCTCAGGCATACCACATGTGGGACCCATCCCCGATAGTGTATATACATTAGTGTTGTCAGCTTTATCGTAAATATTATATATTTTTTGCATATTTATAAATATTATCTTAGTCTTTATTATTGTTTATAGTTACACATCCTAAATTGATAATAAAAAAAATGTGACACATTCGAAATAAAGTTAAGCATTAATTTAAAAATAACACAAAACCCTAAAAGATAAATAACGTAAAGCTAATGACTACAAGTCTTCAAACAAAAAATGGCTTCGAGCACTTTTCAACCACTAAAACGACAATTCAAACTTTTGCGTATCCTTGATGTATTGAGTCTACCTTATTAATTGTACAAATATAAGTAAGGTTCTATATAAAATATTGAAGTTCCGGAGTCTCAAAGCATGATTAATATACGGCTAAACTACGTAAAAAAGAGTAAAAATTTAATAAGAGGCTGTTTGTGGAAAATGGTGGACTCCTATAGCACAGTATTTTACTGCGCTATAGGTGAGAGAAACTTTGGTTTAGCGCAGTAATATACTGCGCTAAAGTACTTAACGGCTTCGTCACGGTTAAGTGCTTTAGCGCAGTATTTTACTGCGCTAAAGGTAGTTATGTCACCTTTTTTTTGTCAGTATTTTGGTTCAAAATGTTTTTTTTTGGGTCACTTTGGTTCCGGATTCTATAATATTATCCCCCCATCTTCTTCTTGGTATAAACCCGCTTGTGCATCACAAAATACTTGATTTTACCCTTTGAATCCTTATTTCCAAGGTCTTTCCAATCAATTCATACAACAGTGTGCAACAGACTATTAACCTGTATTCTTTGATACTGGCTAAATTTTCAATCTGTGGTACTAGAGTGACTACAGTACAGTTGATAGACTTGTATAGTTTTTTTGTGGTGAAAAATTGTTAATTTAAAAAGCTAATAACCTGATTAACTGATTACCTACTAAATTGAGAGTCTGAATATATACTGAAAATGGATAGCTGAAATCACTTTGACAACTAATTTAATTGATAAAAGTATATTTATTGAACAGGTTTCAAGCAATAGCCATTCCTATACAAAATAATAATCGTAAACGGGTTAATATCGGCATATCTCTCTAGCAAGCAAGTAGCCCCTGCAAGTATGGAGTAGCTAACCCTAGGAACCTCAACATTCATATTGGAGGAGGTTGTCTAGCTCTCTGCCTGAATGTGTCACTACCCATTTCGTGAACCATGATGGCATCTACACTATTCCACCGGTAGGCGAATCATTCTCAAATATCTTGTGAAAAACATTAGATAAGAAGCAAGAGAATAAAAAAAAATTCAAATCATAATCCAATACTGTCAGAAAATAAGAAAACTGCGGAAAGAGTAGCAAAATCTGATTCAAACCCCAAAATCTGATCTAGAGAATACAAAAGCACTAAATGTCTAAAACAAGTCCCAAAGGAGAAATACAACTGTCTGAAAGAAATAGCTACAAAACTCATAAAGATGAGATGTCCAGGGGCCAAGAGTCACTATGTAGCTCACCTGAATATCTCGAAAGCAAGCCCCGGAGTGAGCCACGAGGTCCTGAGCTAGAACAGGGATCGGTATCTGTACATCAGAAAAAGAGTGCAGAAGTGGAGTATGAGCACAACACTCATACTCGTAGGCATCGCAGGCTTACAACGATTAGATATACGCAAAAAAAGCATGTAAACACCAAAGAAGCATCAAGTATGACAGAAGAGTAAACACCTTAAAATCGATTACTTAGCATGCTCTCATGAAGTCTAATAAGAAGTCAGATAAGTCATTCAAACATGTAGCACATAAGAGAGTAATGAAGTTCATGAATAAAGAAACTAAGTGTTATGCAATAACTAAGAAAAACCTGGTACACAGATGCTATACGCCATGCCATATAGTCATGACCCATGGGGGACTCGCGAGGTCCATATCTGTCACTGTACTGCCCAAGGTCCTTTCCCTTTGGACTGTGACCCCTCACTATACCCCCCCTCCCCCACTTTACTACCGACTGGGAGACACTCACTATACTGCTGGATTGTGAGAACAATATCTTTACCTTTTCCAGTCCTTATACCGACTCACATTCTTAGGTAAACATAGCCCATTCAATGATCATAGATATAATAGCTGGTAAACATGAGCAACAATGCATAATATTCCATGACAACAACCACAAGAGTCTTCTAAAATGAGTATAGATCATCAAACTATTTCATATGTTAACTCATAGAATTGAATCATTTACTTCAACAATTATGCGAGATAAGGAATGATGAGGTAATCAATCGAACCAAACAAGTAATAGTCAATAATGGCTATCATAGCCCATACAATGAGAAATCATATCAACATAAGTGGATTTATCACCACAACCATACCCGAAGGCTTAACATGCTTCCCCGTCATTCTAACACCCAACAACATACACCGGTACCCACCCAAGCGCTTATCGCGGTCATTACGGTGGGACCCTCATCACGCCAATACCCATCCAGAATTTATAGACAAAGTACGTACTCCAACTGGAGTCTAAGGGAGTAGATCGTAACCTACCTCGGTACTGCCAACAATCAACCATAAGCCCTCCCTTTTTGAAATGCCTCAGAATGAGCAAAGTCCAGAAATCATGAATTCTACATTAACATACGATTCTAAAGGTACCCATAAAGTTATAGAAGAAATTTGGCCAAACAGTTAACTCGAGAACCCCTTCCCAAACCCCAAAAATCAAAACGATAATTTATCAAGAATTCGGGATTAACAAATTAAGATTCTATGCGGTCACACGACTCTAACAACACCCATATTGCCATGGTTAAACCGAAAATCTAAAATAACCAAACCCAATCCCCAAGGGAAAAATTAGAAATTGAACTTAAATTCACTGTACACATAGTCTAATTAGTCACAAGTCTTAATATCATCAAATTCTAATAACAAATGGGCCATCAATTTCATAAATTTCTCTAGTACCACAAGGAGATGGAAACCCAAAATCAATTCGTGAAAACACAGGGTAAATAAGAAATTTGATGTTAGAAATAGTTTACCCAAAGCTTAAACAAGCTAAATGTAGGAAGTCACACTAAACCCCACAAGATTTGGTCTCCAATTACAAGAAATATCCATTTCCTAAGTTAAGGCTAAAAACCCCAAGTTACTAATCCCCAAAGTAAGAATTAATCACTAAATAATGGATTAAATCAAGGGAAAATGATAAAATAAGGGTTAAGATCTTGCCCCAACAAGGATTCTTGAATTTAGCACTTGATTTCCCCCAAAACCGAGCTTTAGAAAAGAAGTAATGAGAAAATGAGGTTAAATCCCAAAGTTGGAAATTAAATAATGTTCACTGAAAATCCTTCTTCATGAACGCGAGAGGGACTACCGAAAGCGGCGCCCAACCCAGCCCAAGCATCTCAAACGTGAGGCCTGGCTCTTGAACACGATGACTAGGCTTGACTCAACCCAGCCATACACTCCCCTTCGCGAACGTGACTGAGGGCTCGCATTCGCGTTGACAACTCTGGTTAACTCTTCGCGATTGTGTCCATCCTTCATGAATGCAAAAAATGAAACCAGCAACTGGACACCAGAAAATTCTGGTGTTCACCGTGGTTTTGATACCCGAAACTCACCCAGAACCCCCCTGACACAAACCAAATATGCATTTTGATTATAAAACATGCTACGAAGTCACTTGCGCACTCAGATTTCCCAAAAGAGATCATCTTGACCCGGGGTTTACTAGGGTCAACTCCAAAACATCAAAAACTCAACTCTCCAACCAACTATCGAAAACACACCTGAATGCCTCGGGACCCGAACCAACTATCTCACCAAATCAAAGATCTCGTTCCTGACCTAACAGAACTATCAGAATTTGATTTCGAACGCGTTTACCCAAAAGTCAACTATTGGTCAAAGTTCCACTCAAAATCAAACTTTTCTTTTTTCAATTTCACCCATACGGGCCTTTTATTTATTCAAATGGGTCCAACAAAACTAGCCCAAATCGGGTCCAATCCAAACAAATAAATAAAATAAAATAAAAAATATTAAATCTTGTCCTAAAATTAAATTAGGAAAGTAAAAGGCATCAGATATTTTTTTCCCTAAATTCTCGTGTTCCCCTCTCTTCATCGCCGCTTCTCTCTCTTCAGTAAGGTGCAAAGATGATGATATAACCGAATTTCAATGTAAAATTCAACTTCTTGATAGTCTGGACCTGATTTGCACCTAAAATCATTGACCCAAATCAAACTTAAGGCTTTTAGACTTAGATTTTTCACTCCGATTCTAATTCAATTGCCCGATACTCGTGTCACTCATCCCCACAAGTCAAAAATACTGAACTAAGACTAAAGGAAGCAATGTTTAGGCAAAATTGGGCAAAATCACTAGAACGACCTTGTGGGTCGCTATAGATTGTGATCACATAAATGCATTGAACTGAATATTGAAATTAAATTCATATATTACATAAATGCACACATCACAATAACCAAACATAAATGCACACATCACAATCTAGCATATTATGAGATCTATCTGTGCATATGAAATCTGATCTAAGTAGCATACGCGCACGCACATGTGTGGCCTATAGGTTTTCTCCAGATTGTTGGATGACTCTAAATCAGCTGAGGACTATTCTATTTTAAGGGAAGTGCTGAATGCACACCACCAACAGCTGATCAGCTCATTTCAGCTAGCACAGATGATCACATTGCTGCAGCAACTCCGGGTACTCCCTTGACCACAACTGGAACTCCTGTTGAGTCTCAGTTTACTAGATCAAATACAAGTGATACTTTAGTGAACCTCAGTCCATTGAAATAAGTGGAGAATCAAGCAACTCAACTCAAGACAGTGAAGATAGTGTATCTCCTAGATCTGTTGCTTTCTCAGCATATGATCCATGAGGAATTTAGCTTGGAGTTGACTTGTCTCACTAGTTCAACACTAAAGCTAATCAGGATGAACAAACTACACTAACACTAGAAGAACCTGTTGCTGAGACATAATCATCACATGGTGACAAGGCTACAATAAAAAACCATACTACTAAGACACATATCCCAGGTTACAGCTAAGAAGACCACATTAAGGAACCACAGACAGCGAATAAGGCACTCAACTCTCCATAGTGCCTTGCAACTATGCAAGAAAAGATAAATGCACTTTACCAAAATAATATTTGGACATTAGTACCTAAGGCAACTTGTATGAACATTATTGGCTCATAGGTGGGTGTTCAAGACCAAGATAAAGTTAGATTGATCAACTGACAAGTACAAGGAAAGACTAGTTTCAAAGGGATATTCATAACTTGAAGGAGTAGCTAAAGAAACCTTCAGCCCAGTTGTGAAACCAACTATCATAAGGGTAGTTCTCTTAATTGTTGTTAGTCTCTACTGGTGCATCAGACAACTAGATGTAAAGAATGCATTTTTACATAGACATCTACACGAGGAGGTATACAGGAGCCAACCAACAAGTTTTAAAGATCCTAGATATCCTGACAGTGTCTGCTTTCTAAATAGAGCAATGTATGACCTTAAGCATGCACCTAGAGCCTGGTTTAATAGGTTCATCTTACACTTACATCACCTTGGAATCAAGTGTAGCAAGGCAAACTCATCAATTGTAACGACCCATTTGGTCGGTATAGACGTTATTCTCTTTTACCTAAAAATACCCCCTAATAGATTCTCTTCAGTATTATTTAACTCGTGGGGATGGGTAATGTGGTTCCTGAGGTAATCAGGTGAGTCTTAATTCATTCCAAGGTTGGAGAATCGTCTACTTGAAATTAACATTAAGGGTTAACCTATAGTCAAGTTCTAGAAGTTAGTAGTGGGCCTAGTATTTTTTGGTACAGGTGCTTCGCACTTGCGAACGGCGGGCCGCATCTGCGAGCCCGCATCTACGTCGCTTCCTTCACCTTTGCAGAAATAGAAAAATTAATGAGTTCCTCCTCTGTGAAGCTTAGTCCATAGAAGCTAGGCCGCATCTGCAAGCCTCAGTCCGCTTTTACGGAATCACTGGAAATCAGAAAACCTTTTTTATACTTTATTCCCAAACTCAAAGCTCATTTACTCCAAATACATATCTAGACCTATGGAGCTGGAGGAAGGCTATTTTTGAGGAGTTTTCCAAGGTGGTTTATTTGGGGTAAGTTCCCTATCCCTATTTTATCATTTTATCTTAGATTAGTATAGATTTTCATGGTGGGAACTTGTTTATGAAAAAGAGTCTATGACTCTTAAACCCTAGGTTATTAAATGGTTTTCTTTACTAAAATGATGGACTGTTTTGGGAGGAAAGCATTTTGTTTAAATTTGGGTCAGTTATTTCCAACTCAAATTTTGACTTCTAAATTAGTTTTTTAGGTGGGTTTACTTATGGGTTTCTTGAAATTGGGGGTTTGGGTAAATTAGAGGAACTTAAAGCTCATTTGGGGGTTAGAAATGCATGAGAATTAGCATGTTGATTTCTTGAGCTTCGAATAGACTAATTTTGCTAAAAGTTTCGATTTTGCCCTTGTGGCCTGGGGTCATTTTTCTAAAGGTCATTTTCGAGTCTATCTAGGAGTAATGTAATGTGGGTTTTCGTAGACTTTTCTGCTAATATAGACCACTTATTTGATTGGACCTTACTTCATTAGGATGGATGGTTCGTGGCGCCTATTCGGCTTTGAGGTAGGTTACGGCTTACCTGAGTTATACTTCGATTAGGGACACGTATGTAGATGGTAGTTGTTAATGGAGAAATCGTGATTAGGACTTCGGGTATAGTGTAAAGGTGAATTCAAATTAGGTTGGTATTGTCAGCTATTATGTGGGCTTATCGCTATATTTGCTTGTGATTATGACTAAGACTAGGGTGGACTATTTTCTTGATACTACGTTGTACCTCATGAATAGAGAATGAACTTTAGTTGATATGCTATGGCATTGATTAGTCACTTATATGTGATGTCCTACTCACCTCATGACTAGAGGAGGATTTTATTTAATAACGTCTTGTTGAGTTTGGCTTTCATGGCATGCATTACTGGATTCATAACTTGAGTTATTGTGAATTGATGCATTGATTGCATTGGTTACCGTACATTGTGTATATGGCCTCTAATTCCTTGTAAATTTATGTGTTGAGGTTGATTTCGTGCATGGCATTGCATCCCACACTTCATATGTGACTTGTTACGATTGTGATGGAAATGATAATAAAAAAGAGATGATTCCTGTGATCCGAGGTATTTACCGGAATGGTATGAGTGCTCGTGATCCAAGGTCATATACCGAAGCGAAAGAGTGTCATGTATATGTAGAGAAGAGACTGTATGGAAACTCCTTGCATAGAGAAGGGCCTGTGTGGCAACTCATTGCAGTTGCATTGCATTGCATCACATAGCATTAACATTCATTCATCCATTTTTGGTTGTTACTTGACACGATTCTTTATTTAAATTTTGTTGATGACTTATTGAGTTGTTGCTTACCTACAAGAGTCTTGTATTTAGAAATGTGATAGACTTAAGGGATAGAGATTACCCTAGGTATATGATCTGAGAATAATGGGTTAATGGGTCATTGTGCCTTTATTTGTTGTGAATTTCTATCTGAACATGTTTAGTGACTGTACCTGATTGCCTATCTACTCTACTTCCTTATTTCTACCTATCTATATATGTTATCCAATCATTGTTGGCGTATGATACCTACAAGTATGTCTATTTGTACTCATACTACTCTTGCTACACTATTTGTGGAGTGTAGAGTTGATTCCAGGTTTGGGTTTAAGACCTTGTGTTAGATCCGAGGATGTCATCAGAGGTGTTCGGGTGATGCTACTAACGGGATTTGCAGTCCGTAATCTCTTCATATTTATTCTGTCCAATTTATTTATCCAAACAGTATGTATCTTCTTTGGAGTCTGTGGTCCATTTCAAACTTGTAACTCCTTGTAAAAGCTCTTGTACCGGTTAAGACCAGGTTTTGGGAAGTTCGTAATAAAAGTCTTTCTTTCTGTGTTGCTTATAGTATTATGATGTTATTTATGTTTCAATGTATTTGATTTCCGCTCATGTGTCTTAAAGAGGTCAATGTTTTGGGATGGTTCGCCTACCGGGGGGATAGTGTAGGTGCCATCATAACCCGTGATTTGGATCGTGACATAATTATTTGTATTAAATTGTTAAATAAGGCATAATTTTGCTTCTTTTGTATGTTGATGATATAATTAGCACTGGGAGTCACACTGCAATGATTTCATAAATCATTGGTGAAGGGAAAAAGTTTGCTACAAAGGATCTTGGCCCTCTATATTTATTCTTAGGCATTGAGGTCACCTATTTTACAGGAGAAATTCATCTAAATCAGAGTAAGTATGTTGAAGAGTTGCTTGCCAAAACTAACATGTCACTTGCTGACGAGCGCAAAACACAATATATTTTCAAGCGCTTCACTAATCAAAGATAGTATAGTATTTAGATCGTCACCACCTGGATTGATACAAACAATTACTCAAACAAAACTTGCTTAGTATTATCCAGGTGATCAAAACTTGAGTTTTTTGTGGTTATAAATCGCGATTATCGACTACAACGTAATTAAAAACAATTGACAACGAAAGCAAAGGTTACTATTAATTGAGAAGTAAGGGCAATAGACAAGATAGATACAACATTTTAGTAATTAGCTCTGATTCATTCTATCTTTCTCTTCAAATATTTATTGAGTCTTTCGAATTCAATAAGTAATCTTTTCACTCAAAAATCTAATAAACCTCTTCTGATATTTATTCAAATTCCACAAATTAAACTAATGCAAGCCCCCGAATGTTCAAAAATTATGAATAGAAATAGATCTTTGGACGGCTTCTCACCAATATCGCAGCTTATGACCCAAGATAAATAATTCAAGAGCCTCTTACGATTACTCAACAGAATCATTTAATCATGAGCTAAATCAGATTTATATTAAGATTAATTCATAGAACACTTCCTCTTCTGATTAAAGAATCCAAAAATATCTCAATAATCAAGTAAAACTACTATCTATGAGTTCAAGACTAATGAAAAGCCCTGTGAACATATGCAAGAAAAAATTAAGGGTTTAGTCTCTCGAATATTTTTCTCTCTTAGTTCAACCTATAATTCAAGAAGCTCTTTCGAAAACTTAGAAGAATCACCAATTAAAACCAAACAAGACAATGCAAAGATATTCACCAAACTATTCCTCTTTCGATTAAATAAATAGCAAATAACATTGCAATTTAATTGAAAGCTCCATTAACGAATTCAAGCAACAAAACAAGAATCGAATCTACAAAACGTCAATCAATACATCTTGTCTTGTCAAAACCCTATAAGAAAACTACTCCATAATATAATAAAAGAATATTGAAGAAATAGAACTAGAAAACATTACAATCGACGATTGACAAACTTTTATATTGAATTGAATAGTCATGGAAAGTATTGAATTCGGGCGTCTGAACTCTTCTAAGGGCCTTCAATGCTCCCTAGTTCAAAAGTTCCAAGATCCCTTAATTAGGATGAGCCAAAACATTATATAGCTCTAGGGGTTCGTTCGTAAAATTCTGAAAGTATCCTCGACTTAAAATCCTTCGTATGCACGTTGCACGATCGCGTAGCTGGACATCCCTGCATGCAGCTGATCACGCACACTGTTGTGCTGAAATTTCGCCACTGGTTCACCTGTGTGAAGTGCTGCACGATCAAGTGCTACGGTGCGCGGTGATCGCGCGCCTGTGGTGTCTCACTTCGCATTTTTTCTTCTCTTGTTTCATCCACATTTTGCTGTCAAGTTTGGCTCGTCTTCACCTAGATGAAAAATGACATAAATTAGAAATACCCAGATGTAAAATCTCTAACTTCACATAAAATCGCATCAAATAAGCTCATAAAACTCGAGGAATATTTAACCATCTCTTGCTAAATCAAAGGGCACAACTCTAGCACATAAGCATGGTCTACATCAAGTTGTAGGATGCTTCACTATATAGAAATGTTGTTGGGAGTCTACAATACTTAACTCTCACAAGACCATACATAGCTCGTGCAGTGAATTTGGCAAGTTAATTTATGCAAAGTCCAAACAATGCTCATTACTGAGCTGTCAAAAGGATCGTTAAATATGTGAAGGGCACAGTTCACTATGGTTTGAAGATCTTATTCCAGTCACCATTCAAGTTATACGGTTTCTTTGATGCAGACTGGGGAGGATGTCCTATGACTAGAAGATCAACTATAGGCTACAATATCTATCTTGGAGCTAACTGTATATCTTGGACATTCAAGAAACATCATACAGGGCAAAATCTAGTGGAGAAGTTGAATATAGAACACTAGCTTCAGCAGCAGCTAAATGACATGGATAATATACATCTCAATGACACTGGGATCTGTTTAAAGACTGCACCAACACATTTTATGATAACTTGAGTGCACTATATCTGACAGTCAATCCAGTAATGCATGGTAGGACAAATCATGGTAAGATGGACTATCATTTTATTAGGAAAAAATTTTTAGCGGTCAACTTGTCACAAGGTTTGTTAGATCAAAGAACCAGCTAGCTGATATTCGTACAAAGACACTAACTAAGTAGATGTTTGCAAGTTTTCGAAGCAAGCTAGGAGTGGTAATTCCACCTCTCACTAGCTTGACGGGAAGTGTTGAAGAAGCTAAATGTGATAAGCATATAACTCCATACGAGATCAGGGATAAGCCTACACGAGATCAGCATCATTAGATAGCATTGTAGAGTTTGCTTCAACTCAATGTAATAGTCATATATCTTGTAGAAATCTAAGTCATTGTAGGAGTTATCTCTAGCCTAACTTTCAGCATACTAGGACTTGTATAAATACAACCATGTTTTTGCATCGTAACACATCTAAAAACACTCGATTACACAATATAACTTTCTCTCAGTCTGATGATTTTCTACACTAAACATTCATCAACATGTTTGTTGCGTCTAAATGCACACGCAAGTGTACGTGGTCGTACAAGTAATATAGTGATTATATAAAATCGGATGTTGAACCCACAGAGACTTATGACCAATACTTTCACGAAAATAAACTATTGCTACTAATTATGCAAGTAATGAATAAAAGCTTTGTTTGTTTTGTAACTTAATGCTGAAAACTAAATAACTAACAATGTAAACTAGAATTGTGCTATGAACGTCTTTGAGAGTTGCTTTTATCAAGATTTTAGAAATATTCCATGGTCGTGGTTGGCTTACCAATCCTATTGAGTCATTCAAGCATCCTACCTTAGTAACTTTGTTCACAATTGCTAATTAACCGGATTATTAATCTCATATTATTCTTCTGAACCACTATTTGCTGATTCAAGATAATTCGCCTCCTATATTCCTATGGTCTTAATTTATCAAGAATGCAATAAGAGCACGGTATGTAATTGATTGCGGTAACTAAGTATATTCCTATCCTAGTCACAAATCCTATCCCAACTATAGGGATAATCAGATCACAATCTCTTTACTCCTTCTCTAAACTAACAACGTATTTCCCAAGCACGTATATCAAGTAGTAAATAGAACTCGGCCCATTGCGGAGACAATCAAGCAATTAAGCACAGAAGTAAAGGAACAATTGTATACGAAAAAGCTACTAAGATTAAAATACTTGTCAAACGTCAATATTCATGGCTAAACCACAACCCCAGAATATAGGTGTTTAGTTACACATGATTCGAGAATGGAAGCTAGAATTCATGAATAACATAGGGTTTCGATGTAAAAAAAATAATAGAACAGGAATAAAACCTAGAAAGAGTTTCACAAGTCTCAAAAATCGTCTAAGCTGCCTATGTAATGTTTAAAACGACTATTTATAAGCTAGGGAAAATATGAGATAAGCTGGCTCAATCCCGATCAAATTAGGATTACTGACGCCTTTTGTGCGCTGGCTATGCGACGCATGGTCTTCCTTGTGTTTTACTCATGCGACGCACGACCAGCGAATGACCTGTCTGAGATTCAGGGATGGGGTTTTTGTGCTCTGGCTGTGCAACGCATGGCTAGCGCATGAGACCCTTCAGTGGTCAGATTCTGCCTTCAAGTGCTGGAACTTTCTTCCCAACGCTCAACCAACGTGCACAGCCTCGGAATCAATCGCAAACTGCTCGGAATACCCTTCATTGGTCCTTGTTGTACCTATTCGTACAAGCATACCAACATAAGCTCATATGCAACAATTTACATTAAAAACTGCAATTGAAGTGTTAAGAAGTAAAGTACAAATGACACTAAATCTAGTCCTCCGTTAATTTTAGTCTAGTTTAAAAAGTTACGGAGCGCTACACTTCACTTCATGAGTTCAATTTTTGTGAACTTGTGTCATTTGATGAAGTCTAGTACGTAGATACTGACACCAAAAACTATCCTACGACTTGTGAGAAATATTGATAATGTAAAACTGATAACTAAATATTGGTTTAACTATTTGAAGTCACAAAAGGAGAAAAGCATTTTTTAAAAAGAAAAAAGAATATATAAGTGCCCATAGATAGTTAACATGTTGGCAATAAGACTTATAAATTCCAAATTTGATTAGCTGATAAGTGGCATTACTATCAGTGGCTTCTTTGGCAAGTCTATTCCAACCAAAGTTTGAATGCAAGTCTATTCCAACCAAAATTTGAATGGTGTATGTATATTCGAATAAAGAAGAGGTTTCCAGGAGGATGTATGGAGCCACTGAATACTTCTTGAAGCAAAAAATAAAATTAATATTTTTGGAGAATATCTTTTGTATTTGCATTTTGCAGCAGATATTCGAGGGGGTCATATATAGTTTGAACACTTTCTTTTACATGACACTAGCAAAAGTAGAATTAAAAGGCAAGCAATCAAATTGGGAAGAAAAGAGATTCACCGAATTGAAAGTTGCATGGAATATATCTATTTTACTGGCCAAGATTAGCATAATCTGGACGGTTGAAAGTAGGTGCCAGATTTTCTTCGCTAATACTCAGCTATTCCATTCTTTATTCACGTTGAAAAAGAAATGAAGAAATAACCTAAATAGCCATCTATCTAACTGCTTAAAAATAGCCGACGCCGATGGATATATAATACATGTATAATTTGTGTATATTATGTGTATTACCCGTATATAATTACTGAATAATTTATGTATACTGGATAGGAAAAGTAAATAGTAAATCTGGTCGACTATCTGTAAAAGATCCCAAAAGAAATTCCACTCCTGTTTTGGCAAATTCCAAAATTTTATAATGAGTTGTCTATTCATAGATAGTGTTATAATTAATTAACTATTTTATGTTATCCGGTTAATTAAGATATTTTACAATAACATCTGACATTATAATAAGTTTGATTTGGTAATATAAAAATAAAGTAAATACAAGTTATAAAAAAATTGTATTGATAGTGTTAAAATAAAATGCTATATTTTTAGCCTATTATTAGACTCTTGGATATTAATATATGTTTTGCATATATGGCTGCAATCCTAATACTAGTAAATATTACTGATAAACTATAATGCCGTTTTTGTTTATTAGATTTGAATGATCTACTTCAACATCTATTGGCAGGAGATCTATTCAAACCATTGAATGTGGAATATAGTAAAGTAGCTCCCGAGTGGAGAACTACTCCTTTTATGGGTGTCCCCTGTGGATGTATTTGTGTTATTTCTATCTATTATCTGGGAGATTTATAATTCTTCCTTTTTTATAAGAAGACCTGAAATTACAATATCAAAGTTATATGACACATTTTAACATAAACAACAACAACAACATACCCAGTATAATCCCATGAGGTGTGGTGTGGGGAAGATAAAGTGTACGCAGATCTTACCTCTACCTTAAGAGATAGAGAAGTTGTTTCCGATATACGTGTGGCTCAAGTTCCGATATGACACATTTAATTTTAAGTTATTGATAAAAGAACTCAACAAGTAACAATTCCCTTTCCATTAAAGCGTTTTGCTAAGATTCCTCACAATGAATGTGGTGTTCTAATTCCACATTGCTTTCTCTTAAAAAATGGAAATTAGGCACGACAAATGTATAACGCATGTATATTAAGTATACAAATAATGGCATGTGGTGTCTGGTCAATAAGAGAAAAATAGAGCAAAAAAACATGGAGTATAAAAATTACTACTACATCCAGTGCCAATTCAATAATCTAAATAATAAAGTCCTCTTTACATCCCGACATTTTGAAGAATACTTGTCGTCTTTCTTACAATGAATGTGTGCGCAGAAAATTAATCAAGAATTGTTTTTAATCGAATCTTGTCATGATTACATGTTCGATAAAACAGCATTACTAGTGACATTATTGATTTACTGTTGAAGAGTCCCACGACAGAAGAAAAAAAAAAAGAATGTATGGTATCCCATCTCCTTATATAGTCTTTGACAATTCTTTCCTCACGAACTAACTGTTGGATTGAGTTAGACCCAAAATTCAATTATTATTGTGCTCTATGAGAGTTCGGGATCCCAAGCTTAACGTAGTTGATCATCCGAAAAGACCAACTAAATGAGCACGAAAGGCTCAATTGTGTTCAGCATGAAAGAAAATATTTTTCAATTTCTCACATTCGGTTGGTCAAAATTTTTTAAAAAAAATTCTCTAAGAAAAATAATTCCTTAAAAATGACGAAAATGACTTACATAGTGAAAATAAGGAAAACAAGTTTCATAAGTGATATTCCACATTGATTGTGTCTTTTCCACCCTCCAACACACCTCATCTTCACCCGCACTCTCATAGTCCCTATCCTCACCACGATGGTTACACCAGACCACACCCCTATGCCCACCCCCACCCCTTCTCCCGTAGGCGGATTCAGGATTTAAATTTAATTGGTTCAATCTTAAGATTTTTAGAATTGAACCCATTATATATTTAAAGTTAGAAGTTTATATTTACTATTTATTGCAATTTTAATAATTTTTTACACATAAATTTAGGCTCCGAGTCGAAAATTTGGGAACTCCTACCTTGTAGGCTAGATACGCCTCTGCTTCTCCCACAGTATTTAGGATAAAAAAAATTTGCTTCTGATATCAAACACAAAAAAATAAATAAAATACCTACTTATTTCCTGAATTTTCCTACCGAACACACCCTCATTCTCCTTGTTTTTTGGATTAGATAGAATGTTGCTGGGACTGTCGCTTCTCATTAGTGACTGCCTTCTCCAACACTTCGAACATCGCAAGATTACAATTTACAAAACCACTAAGTTTGAAGTGTTGTCCTCTCAATGTGAACAAAATTTTGAACATGTTTTAAAGTTGGGAGAAACAGAAACTTCAACATTACTTTTAAGTAATTAATCAATACCTGTTAACCCAATATTTCAAAAGATAATAATTATCAAACAAACGAATATGTTCTGGTGCAATTTTTACTAAATGGAATATACTCATTCTCACTCAACCAATATAGTACCTATATCCTATTCTATGAGATAATTTTTTTGTAGTCTATTGTAAAAAGAATAATAGTAGTCGCTATTTTGAAATAATTTAAAAATAGCAATTTTGTTTTACGTTTAATAACATTATTTATTTTGACCAATTTGGTATAGAAGTTCATTTTTCCTAAGAGAGAAAAAAATGAAAAATTTTGTGGAACTTTCACTAGCACTCATTTAATTATTGGTACTTATAAAGGTAATTTTGGTATTTTTATTTTTGATATTTAATTTGTGGATCTAAAGTCTTCCTTAATTATTTCATACACGTACTATACTTTCAATCAAACATCTTCACATAATATGGGATAGATGGTGTATATAGACCAAGGGAATGTATATTATTTTGAAAAAGATCATAGCGCAGACACCAAGAAATTAATAACTATTTTATCTGTCTAAAAAAAAAAAAAAAAAAATTAAACCAATTCGACGACAGATAGTTAAATAGAAGACATTTTAAGGGCTTACATCCTAATCTGACCGTAATTTTTGACATTGGGTTTGAGATAAGAGGAACTTATATGACTTCATTTCATTACTCTTTCGGTAGTAACTTATATGACTTCATTTCATTACTCTTTCGGTATATATAATGTAAATTCTTGACATAATTAATGTTAAAACACATGCAACAGAGAGTTCTAGCTTGTAGAAATGAAGATATCGAGGGAGAGCATTACACATATTTTGGTAGCTAGTGAGGAGGAAAGTTATTCATGTATTAAATACTGCATAAGTAATATCACGCTTGATAGTTGGTTATGAGGTAAGTTATTCATGTATAAAATTATGCGGTGTTTGATTTGTGCAATTTAGAAACCCGTATAACTAATACATGTATAAGTTATGAGAAAAATCTATGAATTATTTTATGCAGGATAGAAGATGGAATAACTAATACATGAATAACTAAACTCTGCAAAAATTCCCTCATAATTAATCCCTACATTAATTACCAATACTTGCATTAATTACCATTACCTGCATAGCTCTAACCAACTACTATACAACAATGTTACTTTTATGATGCAGAAGTTGACACAGGAAAGAAAAGTAGCCATGACAGACTAAAATATTGGTCATGCCCTGGACACCAAATAGCTACAAAAGCAATGAACTCTTGATTAATACCACATATTCCATCTTAATATCAATGCCGATTCCAACATCGGTCCCTTTATATTTTATTTTTGAATTTAAGGTACATACACATATAGTGTAAAAAAAAATTACATTTTCAAAATTATTTAATATGTTATAACAGGCAACTTCCAATTTTTTTCATGCTACCAATCAATACTAATCATAAAAGTTTGTACTAATTGTCTTTTAAATGATCTGATTCATGTGTAAACAGGCACGAAGCTAGCATTTTTATTACGAATTCGGCAGAATCCAATAATTTTGGCACAAATTCTATATTTATGTTATAAAATCCACTAATAATTAATACTATCTATTAATAAAAATTATCAAGAACCCATTGATTTCTTTTTTTTAAGAATCTGGAACCCATCAACTTCAAATCTAACTCCGCCTTTGTTTGTAAATATTGTAAAGAAATTTAGACTTCTTTTTTGTAACATTAGGAAACAAAAACCAAAAAAATCTTGTCCTTTGAATGTTGCCATAGCACCACCTCTTGTTTTTCTTTTCCTTTTTTCCTTTTTATTAGGTTGGGGCTTCTTTGGGGATGGTGATAGTTAATGTTGCCCCTATAAAAGGATGGTGAGTGTCCTCCTATATTTACCAACAAACAACTGCCTAGTTCTTAACTCTCTACTAGTCCTCTTCTCTCTTAACTCTTCCTCCTTTGCAAATTCTTGACAAGTACTCTCACCACTTCTTACTTAGTTTTAAAGTACACTCGCCTCTCTTTTTATTCATTTGTCGGTCTGAATTCGAAGACCTTTTTTTTCTTGTAAAATTAGAATATGGGACTAAATTCAACCAGAGTGGAAGATTTATCAGGCCATGCATGCAGTGAGACATTTGTTACTTTTGAAGAGTCCGAACAACACCGTACAGAATTACGAATATTGAATCATGAACCACTTGAAGTGCACAGAGTTTGCTTGCCACCACACAAAACAACACTTCAAAAACTAAAGCAAAGGCTGTTGGAAGTATTTTTCCCAGATGATCCACTTCATAAGTTCAAGAACCAAACATGTTTGATGAAGTTTGTTTTAGGTCTTCAGTTTTTCTTTCCTGTTTTTGAGTGGGGCCCTCAGTATAATCTCAAGCTATTAAGGGCTGATATCATCTCTGGACTCACCATTGCTAGTCTTGCTATCCCACAGGGAATTAGCTATGCTAAACTTGCTAATTTGCCACCTATTGTTGGCCTATGTAAGTTGCCACATTTTATCATTTTACTATTCTTGAAAATCTAATTTTTCTTTTTTATCTCTTAATCAAAAGGAAAATTTTAATTTTTGTTACCATATATGTTTGATTTTTAAGTAATGGAATTTGTGTGTTTTTAAAATTTACTAACATTTTTTTACAATTATAATGGGGTTTCAGTTGTATTGGAACGAAGTGGGGTAGCATAGAGCTGCAAATTGATACTATAAAGAATACATAGTCAACTTTTTAACTAGTTTGGCAGATCAGAGGAAATTGGTGCACATAGCGCTTTACAATTTCAATAGAAGAAAATAATCGTGCAAAAATCTCGTCTTTTTTTCTTTTCATATCTTTTTCAAACAAGACATAAACTGAAAACAAATTTATAAAGGGTTACAAGGAAATGAGATCTATTACTTTAAGTTTATAATTTATTAGTGGAGTCTACACTTTTATTAATTGAAGGCAGAGACATGCAAGATTTTATATCAGTCGGTTCAGAATAGTTCCAGAGTACTTACTATGAATTGTGTGTGGTATTTTGAATGAAAAGTGATGCACCCGCAGCTTGTAAAGTTTACCGTCCATGTTGAAGGGTAAATGTGCTTAATCAAATACGATAATCTATTAATTCTTGTGCTTTTCACCGCCTCTGTAAATAAAAATCACACTATAATCAATTTAAGATATTTACTAATATAAGGGTGAGAACTAATGGATATGATATGTGCAGATTCAAGCTTTGTGCCACCATTGATTTATTCAGTTTTGGGGAGTTCGAGACACTTAGCAGTTGGTCCAGTCTCAATTGCATCACTTGTAATGGGCACAATGTTGAGTGAAGCTGTTTCTTACACTGAAGAGCCAGTTCTTTACCTTCAGTTGGCTTTTACAGCTACCCTTTTTGCTGGACTATTTCAGGCTTCACTCGGATTTTTCAGGTATTAATTTTGTTCGACTTAAGGAATATTTACACAATTATATAAATGTTATAATTGGTAACATAGAATGAATTGTTAGTGTATATAACCTAAATCCTTTTGTTAATGGTTCTCGCCCAATTAAAAAATGCAGAAGTTGTTAATTTGACTTTCTAATAGACTCATTATTTTAAAAACAAAAACACAGCAAAAGAGGAGAATAAAGATAGCTTAAGTAACGTACTACAATGACTAAGTGGGAAAAAAAACCTTTTGGAAAGATATCCCAGAAGAATCATTTTTAGAGACATTCAGCACTTGCACTAATAAAAGCAACAAAAAACGAAAGGGAGTGGAATTTTATTCACCGTATAAAATGGACACTGGATTTTTTATGCACGGTCTTAAAATAAGTAACAAATATAGCTGCCGGAAGAAAAAAATGATTCCGAGGTTAACAAATAATGTAAATACAGAACTTTCTAAAAAAAAAAAAAAAAAAAAAAAAAAAAAAAAAGGAACTCTACTGTTTCTATTATGCTAACTCGAATAGTCTTTAGCCATATAAACATAGTGTTACTGACCCATAAGTCGAGAGAATTTGAAGTTAGCTGAGTATTGAATTGCAAAATTACTTGACTTTATCGATCAACTATATGCCTTAATTCTAAATTAGTTGTGTCGGCTATATGAATCCATATATCCTTTCCACGGTATGCAAGTCCATTTCATTCTAACTCTGTTTTCAAGTAAACTAATGGTTCTCAAAAATTTACTTCTAAGAATTTTAAGATTCGTTAGCATGTGTTTACGGATTATTTTAGAGCTCAGTTAGGTCAAATGGCGTGCAACTTAAATTTCATGGTTTGCAGGCAGAGGGCGGATGTAACATACCGACATCAAGTCCATCTAAACTCAGTACTTTCGACACAGAGCATATTTTTATATGTAAAAGTTCATGAAAATTGCAACAAATAGTAGATATAAACACATAACTTTAAAGATATAATGGGTTCAATGCTAAGAACCTTAAATGTTGAACCCATAAAACTTAAATTCTGGATCCGCCTCTGTTTGCAGGTTAGGATTTATCATTGATTTTCTGTCAAAGGCGACTTTAGTTGGGTTCATGGCTGGTGCAGCAGTGATAGTTTCATTGCAACAACTGAAAGGGTTGCTAGGAATGGTCCACTTCACAAATCAGATGCAAATAGTTCCTGTATTGGCTTCCGTTTTCAAACACAAAGATGAAGTAAGAAGAAACTTCTTTAATTAGTTTTACAACTCCTGAGTTACCAAGATTGTGGAAAAAGCAACAATATAATCTTTGTCAACAGAACAAATCATATTTAGTAATTTTACTCTCTCTTATTTCTTTGCAGTGGTCTTGGCAAACCATTGTTATGGGCGTTTCTTTCCTGGTCTTCCTGCTAACAACAAGGCAAATAGTAAGTGTTTGGTTTATTTACAGAAAGCATTATATGCTGATTAATATTCATTCCTTGTTCATTCACTACAAAAAGGACCAGAATTAGCCTATGTTAATCGGACTTTCCAAAAATGTTGCTACGCCCATGTTGGATTCTCCAAAAATGCACTATTTTTGGAGTATCCAACACACACCTGTCGACATTTTTGGAGAGTCCAGGCAACATAGGAATTAGCTACAAACTTTGTCGCTAAAATGCTCGTAGCTAACCGTTTTTTTTTTATTTTTATAATCCGTCGCTAAATTGGATTAGCGATGGATTTTGCTGCATCTGTTGCTAATTCCTATAGTACTGATTTTCTAAATAAAGGTTTTGACTTTGAATCTTCCTCTGTGATAACAGAGCACAAGGAATCCAAAATTTTTCTGGCTTTCAGCAGCGTCTCCATTGGCCTCGGTTATTATCTCAACTCTCGTAGTCTCCATCCTTAAGTCGAAAGCTCATGGGATTCAAACTGTAAGTAAAATGCATCAGCTTTACGTCCATCCTTAGTTTTTAGACAGAATAAAACTGAAAATAACTTTGGAGTTATTGCAGATCGGACACCTGCAAAAGGGTCTAAATCCACCCTCAATGAACATGTTAACTCTGAGTGGCCCTTATCTGCCTCTTGCCATCAAAACTGGCATTGTATCAGGAATCTTGGCGCTCACAGTAAGTCACTGGTAACTATCACAAGCAATTCTCACATAAATATCACTAAAGAAAAAAACTGAAATTAACTATGAACTTCGTCGCTAATCTGTCGCCGAATTGCTAATAGCTAACATGTTTTTGTGATGATTTGTCGCTAAATGGGATTAGCAATGAAATTTGTTGTTTAGCTATAGAATTTGTCCGTTACTAATTCCTGCTTTTTTAGCAGTGTATAAAGATTGCTTTGTGATTTGACATTTTAATGGACCTGTAGGAAGGGATTGCAGTAGGAAGGACATTTGCTGCTTTGAAGAATTACCAAGTTGATGGAAACAAAGAAATGATGGCTATTGGACTAATGAACATGGCTGGATGTTGTTCATCCTGCTATGTTACAACAGGTACCAGCCTCATTCACTGGCAAAGCTAGAAATGTCATGTGTTCATAATTTAATACTTATCTATAGAAAGTAATTATTGACCTAAATATGCACAGTATAATTTTCTGATGAAGGGTGTTTCGGTCTATGTGGCTCCGCCACCGGCCTCATTGGCCTGTGGTTTTAGACTTCATTATAGATAAGTAAGATTTTCTCTTCTTTTTACTTAGATAAGTTTTACGTTTACAGGATCATTTTCTCGATCAGCAGTAAACTACAATGCTGGGGCACAAACGGTCGTTTCAAACATAATAATGGCAACAGCTGTGCTAATCACCCTATTGTTTCTAATGCCACTGTTCTATTACACCCCCATCGTCATCTTGGCAGCAATCATCATAACAGCAGTGATTGGCCTAATCGATTATCAAGCTGCATTCCGTCTATGGAAAGTTGACAAGTTCGATTTCCTGGCTTGCTTATGTTCGTTTTTTGGTGTTCTTTTCATCTCAGTACCTCTCGGCCTCGCCATTGCAGTAAGCTTCTCTTCAAAAGTCTCACTTTAAAATATATTCTTTTCTCGTACCTGATGTATTCTGCTTTTGATCATGAAATTTTAGGTTGGAGTTTCGGTTTTTAAGATCCTGTTGCATGTTACAAGGCCAAATATTAATGTCTTGGGAAAAATTCCGGGAACTCAAGTATATCAAAACTTGAACAGATACAAAACAGCTGATAGAATTCCTTCTTTCCTGATCCTAGCTGTAGAAGCTCCTATCTACTTTGCAAATTCTACCTACTTACAAGAAAGGTTGGTTACTAACATAAGGTTAAGCTAATTTGTTAGATTTATTTCACAGTTTTATTTACTTGAAATTCACATTTTGTAACTACAGGATATTGAGATGGATCCGCGAAGAGGAAGAGAGGATAGCAGCCAACAAAGAAACTGCAATCAAATGTGTAATTATCGACATGACAGGTCAGTTGAAGAGAAAAAAGAAATGACAACATTTGCTCATCTTTTGTATCCAATATGTTGAGTAACAAAATTATGTCTTCCTTCACCAGCTGTATCAACCATAGATTCAAGTGGAATCGACACTATATGTGAACTCAGAAGGACGCTGCATAAACGATCTCTTAAGGTAAATCCATCAGCCACATAAGATATGCTTCTTTGTTTCCCTTCATCAGTCAAATATTTTTCTTACAAACATTTGTTGTCCTTTTTTACTTTTCAGCTTGTGCTGGCAAATCCGGGTGGGAATGTTATGGAAAAGTTGCATGAATCTGGTGCTCTTGAGGGCTTTGGATTAAATGGAATATATCTAACTGTTTCTGAAGCAGTGACTGATATCTCATCTTTGTGGAAGAATGAACCTGAATTGTCAGTATAAATTTGCATTGTCAAGAAAAAAATTGAAGTGGCATGTGATGATACAACTCCAACTCAAGTTGGAAAGCTTGCAATATCAAATCGTTAGTTGAAGTTTTTTATATTACAGTTTCGTTCAAAGTTGAAACAGTGTATGAATTTCAATTCACTGTAATCCTTGGGTATTTCCCCACTTAACTATGTAGCTAGTCTTTACTTAACTCGATCCAAGCAACATTCAGAAGTTTCATATCTTTTTTTGTTGAATCGACTCAATCAGTGATTCCCGAGAAGTCTTTTTGAAAATTTTGAAAAATTGTAATGTCGGAGAATAGTTTGTTGACTCAAATTATCTGTGTCCTCATCATGTTCAAGATTTATTTTTTATTTAAAAAAAAAAAAATCCTTAATTTCTTTGTTTTTCTATTTCCCTTTCATGCTAATCTCAAACTCAGAATTTAAACAAAAGATTATGGTAAAGTGAAGCGTGGGAAGTGAAAAGCTTAATACAACTTTAATTTTTATGAAGATTAGTGTTATGGCTCTTGATTTTATTTATTTATTTATTTATTTATTTTTTATTTTTTTTTTTGGGGGGGGACTTGAAGCACGTTACATTTACAAGTTGTCAGACTCTAATCTTTCTTCTTGTGCAATTTATATGACACTTCTGATACATCTACCATTACCGTGCCTCAATCTCAAACAATCGGCTATATAAATATGCCTCAATCCAAACAAGTTAGATAAACTATATGAATCCGCACTGACCATGTTTCTCATTCTATACGAAACTTATATGATACCTAACCGTCTAATAATTAACTTCCCATTGTCATAAAACACAAATATACTTTGTGTCATTATTACCATGAGATAAGAATCAACATACATAACAAATACCCATGTTAAGGAAGCAGCAGACTCATGAAGGAAAGGAAAAAAAAAAAAGAGGTTCAGAACTTGATTTGAACAAGTACCTCCAACTTTTTCTCTTCATTCATCATTAAGGAAGATGAAATGTTTTTGCTGTACCATCTCTTTGTGCACTTTGAACCATTCAAAGATTTTCGCTTTCCATTCTACATGTTCTAAATAGAACTTCATAATGCAAACATTTAGCAACTTTTCTTCAATATGTCCAGTAATGTACTAGTTTTTCCTCCTATTCAGCCAAAAGAAAAGGGCCGAGAAGATTATTCTGATATATTAGTAACTCAAACAAATTCTTCGACTATTTGCATTCGTCCTGGTTCAAACACAAGAAAAGCCAACAGGAACAAGTAGGATTAAATGACTTCTAATTAACCGATCAGAATATTGACTGCAAAATATTGAACTTGACATATAAAAAATTGATCAATCCTGAGTGAATATACAGGTAGCTTGGCAACAACGAACATCCATTAAAGTTGCTATACTTCTTTCCAAGTTTACTCAGATTGAACAGAATTCACCATTGAACCATTTAAAGATTTTCGATTCCCATTCTACATGTTCTAAATAGAACTTCATAAAGTTAACATTTAGCAAGTTTTCTTCAATATGCCATGTACTAGTTCTTTCTCCTATTTAGCCAAAAGAAAAGGACCTGGAAGATTATGCTGATATATTAGTAACTCAAACAAATTCCTTGACTATTTGCATTTATCCTGGTTCAAACACATGGAAAGACAGGCCAACCAGAACAATAAGATCATCAAATAACTTCTAGTTAACTGATCAGAATATTGACTGCAAAACATTGCAGCTTGATCTATAAAAATAGAGATCAATCCTGAGTGAATATACAGGTAGCTTGGCAACAACGAACATCTATAACAGTTGCTATACTTCTTTCCAAGTTTACTCAGATTGAACAGGAATCACCTAATAATTCGGCTGCTTAGCTTGTCTTGCTCTGTGCAATTGGCGTTATCCTAGCAGTCCCCGATATGTCATTGCCACAGGCAACAACAACAACAACAACAACAACATACCCAGTGAAATCCCACAAGGTGGGGTCTGGGGAGGGTAAAATGTACGCAGACCTTACCTCCATCTCGGAAGATAGACAGGCATGAGAAATAAATTGCATAGAGAAACTTCAATTCTCAAATAGAATGAGTCAAAGAAACCACCGCTGCATGACTAAAGGAAAAATGCTATTTACTGTTGAACATCTACCTAGTCAAACACCTACACATGATTTCAAGTTAGTTGTACTAGCAGAAATACATAGCTCTCTAGACTTTATGTATGACGTGTACTTCGAATAATATGCATGTCATTATAGTTCATTAAAGTCATTTCATGATGAGTCTCTGAGCCTCTAAAGGATTGAAGTTCTGATAATCATGAGGCACAGTGATACAACCCCAACAAGAACTGCAGCATCCAACTAAAATAAAACCAGAGAAGTAAAGATGAGGTGCCAAAGCATAAGGAAACGGATCCATCTCCATGGCAACTCAATTTCCATAATGCTGGATGGTTTCAAATTCGTTGTGTGTATTCCTAATCTCTTAATTTTGTTCCTATATAAGATACGTATTTGAAATGCTTTTGGGAAGCGAGACTGAGATGGTTTGGGCATGTGAAGAGGAGAGATACAGATGCCCCAGTGCGGAGGTGTGAGAGGTTGGCCATGGATGATTTCAAAAGAGATAGGGGTAGGCCGAAGAAGTATTGGGGAGAGGTGATTAGACAGGACATGGCGCAATTACAGCTTAACGAGGACATGACCTTAGATAGAAGGGTTTGGAGGACCGCATTAGGGTAGAAGGCTGGTAGATAGTCTCGTTATCCTTCCTTATTAGTAGTCGCATTATCGCAAAAGATAATTTCTTGTGCTTTGATTTCTGCTATTATCTGTTATTTCTTGTACTTTAATTATCCTATTTTATCTGTGTCGCTTTCGTTATTTGCATTTCCATATCGCTTTGAATTTCTTAGCATTATCTGACCTCCTTTTATGCTTTTTATTGAGCTGAGAGTCTTTCGGAAACAGCCGTCCCACCTTGGTAGGAGTAAGGCCTGCGTACACTCTACCCTCCCCAGACCCCACGTTGTGGGATTTCACTGGGTTGTTGTTGTATTTGAAATGCTTTTGGCCGCATTACCAGTATCTTCCGATCAGGTGATTCAAGCACGACAAAAAGGTAACATTAAGAAAACTCTCCATTTTCTCTTAAAATCTAGTTGTCTCTTTCTTTTTCTTTTTCTTTTTCTTTTTTCTTTTCTTTCTTCTTTTTTTTCTTTTTTTTTTTTTTTTTTTGGGTTTTGTTGTGGGGTTGGGGGGTAACCATGGTTACAGAAAAACTAAACCCTCAATTCCTTCTTTGGTTTGTGGCCCCTCACACTTTTGCTAAGCAAATATGGATCCTAAGCATAACTAAAGGCCAAGTCCTCTTATGACATGAATTGGATAGTACTTGGCCTTGAGTTCTACGAAGAATCCGCCTTAAGTTTCTAAAGAGGGGGTTCATGGAGATATATCAGCGGTTGAGTTGCTCGGCACAGTGTTTCCTTCACAGAAAAAGAAGTTTTAACCAAATTACAGGAAGAATGAAAAGTCATCCTACGATGTCACCATTTTCACATTGATACTGCAACACTGGGGATCAGCTAAAACACTAAGATACACATTTGGGAAAATAGGTACTGAATAAGGCTAATGGCATCCCAGACATATTTTTCAAATTCTAGAAATGACATCAACTAATTCAAAATCTGATGGATGAAGGGGACACAATCAGAACAAATCCCAAACACCTGGTACAATTTGACAATTTTTACTCTAATTTATTTATTACTGTCAGAAAATCTAAAAGATCCCTCTTTATCCATGGCAACTTAATTTCCATAACGCTGACAATGACGAACCTCTCAGTTATAAAGCCCAGCATCTTATTCAATTACTGAAGGGAAGTTAACTGGCAAGTGGAAGAAAGACACTTTACTTCATGTAGAAAAGAGAATCACGTTCAAGGCAAAGTCAACCTCGAGGTCTCAGAGCAATATTCTGCAATTTTATCCCATTAACTCCCATCAGTTTCTTCAGATACTGACTCCCTCTCCCTGCCTTTCTTTTTTGTTGTGTTTGTGGTAATAATCCCAAATTTGTAACTGCAACGCTCTAATTTTGTTCATAACCTTGAACACATCACATATAAGTACTAACTTGTATCCACTATATGAATTCCAAAACACTCGGGTTAGTGTTCTCAAGGTTCATCCATGACACGTCATTCGTAGCTATGACAACCAGTGGCCAAAGCACCATAGTAAGTGAAATTTTCTAGAAAACTACCAGTATAGTTCAATGAATAGATATAAAATCAAATATATAGATACAAATGTTTACATGCTATGGAATACTGAGGAAGATGAGGTTACAATGAACTTCTGGCGACATACAACATATACAAAACTAATTTTACCACTGTAGTTCACCTTAACAGGTTCAATCAATTCATGCCACTCAAGTGTAATACCTAAATGTACAAGAACTAACAAGGAAATATAAAGAAGTAGATATAGATAAGAATGGACATAGAACATCAACAGAATGCCAATTCACATCATAATTAAGAAGCGGCAACAATCACAAATCCTAAGGAAAAAACATTAGAATAGCTGAAAGAGACCAAAATCAAAGTGACAACACATGCCAACAAGATAGAGAGAGATTATAGAAAATAATAAAGTTTTTCCTAAAACGATGGTGATTCTATAGTCAGTTAGGTGGGAAATGAAGGGAAAAGGAGCTTACTTGATCGGTATCTTGAAATGCGAATTTCTCGTAATTCACGTTTTATGCACAAATATTCACCTAACAATGCCATCACAGCAAGCCCAGTAACATTCACAATCCACCATGTTATTGAGGAAGGCCAACCACCATATACAATGCATATAAAAAGATGGATGATGTAGAGTGTTGCAGAAAAATCCCGGCACTTCTTTGCTCTCTCAATTAAATATAGTAAAACGCCAGCTCTGTTTTGGGCAACAAGACAAACTGGAAATATAATTATACAGGTCAATCAAATTCTCTGTAAATTTGGAAGCTATTCACAGATCAATATTTTGTCACCTGAGGAACAACATGTGTAAGAAAAAACCACAAAGGGGTGGCACAAGTATACGACTTTGGAGTATCTACCTTATCCCAGAAAGAAAAAAGAGTATACAGCTTTGGAGGAGAAGTAAAATACATAATTCATTCTTCACTATTTTTTTGGCCTTATTTGGTACTGCATTTGCATTTGTTGTCTTTTTTTCCATTATAAGGTCCACCTTCCCCGTTTCCACCAATTTATATTTGGCAAATAGAACTATAGAAGATGTAACACAAGGAGTGCCAGTAAAGTACTCTTTGATGTTAGTCAAAATTTAATGAATATTATAGGAACGAAAGATAATAGGAATACAACGCCATTAGGAATACAAGGGATGAAACTGAAAAGATACGTATCTTAAATTCAACTGAAGAATATGTAACACACAGCAAAGTACTATTCAACTAAATTAAAATTTAACAAATATTAATAATTTGATGCCAGAGTTTATCCAGACCTCCCCAGCAAAAAGAATAAAATCTCCAAAACAAAGAAGAAGCTGAAAAGATCAATACTTTAAAACACAGGTAACATTTGTTCGAATTCTAACACCTGAAACCCTAATAACTCAAAGATATAACCTTTATCTCACCAATTCCAAGTCGAATATCCTCCCATAAAACATGTAAGAGTTCTCAGATTTTTAAGGAACCCTAAAGTGAAACCCTAGAATTTCAAATTGATGAAAGATGAACAAAAAGGAAATTGCAAGAAATTGGAAGATAGGAGTGAGACACAAGAGATAATGATCTAACAACAAGCTTGGATTGGATACCAAACCCTTCAATTAGAAACAATCAAAAGCAACTACACTATACGGATGATTCCACAAGTGAACAAGTTCATGTGAGAATCATAAACTAAGGTTCAATCCACAACAATAGAATCACACACTAAACTAGAATAGTCACTCAAGCTATGAACTAAGTAGAAAACTAAGGAAATAGGTTTTTCATCAATTGTCAAGGTGTGGGATAAAATAATACGAAGGCAACTATATATAGTCTTCCTATTACAACAAAGGCCCAAAAGTGGCCTCTGCACAAATAACCCCAAATTGCTCTTCAAGTGCCTCCAACGCTCCTCGTTTCATGAACATAGCTTGCAAGGCTTGGAGCTCCTTCCCTTGGCTATGGGTGAAAAGGCCTTGTGCTCTTTGGGGTCATATCATAGATTGAGTGTATGCCGACAAGTTTCTTGCATAGCTCGAACTTGTATCTTGGTACCACCTTGGTCAACATGTCTGCAGGATTTTCACTCAGATGAATCTTCTTGACTTGGAACGATTCGTCTCCACTTGCTCACGAGTCCAATGATATCTCACCTCCGGTGCTTCTCACTCTTTGAAAACATTTCTGGGTGCGTCGGATTCTTCAAAAGCTATGCATTTTGGAGGATCTGACACGAGTTCGGCAACATTCTCGAAGGGTCCCAACAACATAGCTCACCTCTATGTGTTTATTCTTGCGTGGTACATGGAGTTTTTGCTCAAGTCTATTGCACTTTGACTATCACAATATACCACATACTCCTTATGTTGCAATCCAACCTCTAGAAGGAACTATTTCAGCCATATCATCTCCTTGCCAGCTTCACCAGCGACAATGTATTTTGCTTCGGTTGTAGATAGTTAGACACACTTCTGCAACTTCGACTGCCATGATATGGCTCCTCTTGAAAATGTAAACAAATATCCAGTAGTGGATTTTCTGTTATCAAGGTCACTTGCCATATCAGCATCCGTATAGCCCTTCAAGATTGGATCAGTTCCACCAAAACACAAAGAGTCTCTTGTAGTACCCCTCAGGTACCTGAGTATCCACTTGACTGCTTCCCAACATTCTTTTCCAAGATTTTCAAGAAACCTATTGACAACACCGATTACATGAGCAATATTTGGTCTAGCGCATACCATTACATACATCAAACTTCCGATAGCAGAGGAATATGGAATTTTGGCCTGCTCTCTTTCTCCTCCTTTGTTTTAGGACATATCTTCTTGCTCAATTTCATGACATGTCTTCTTGCTCATGTCAAATGACTTGGATAGGTCTTCCTTTAACTTGGCAATCAACTTCTTGTCTTGTCCTACAATCAAAATGCCATCCACATACAACAACAATATGATAAATTCGTTAGCAGAAAAGCTTTTGAAGTATACACATTGATCTAAAAAAGTATTTGTAAATGTTTGACTTTTCATAAATGAGTCAAGCTTCTTATACCACTATCTTGGCGCCTATTTCAGCCCATCCAGACTCTTTTTCAATCTGCACACCATGTGTTTTTCCCTTTTGCTTTAAATCCTTCTTACTGGTCCATGTAGATCTCTTCTTCCAAATCTCTTTGCAAAAATACAGTTTTCACATCTAACGGCTCCACCTTAAGATTTAGGCTAGCTATCAAGCTTAGAATAGTTCGAATAGAAGTCATTTTAACAATTAGTGAAAATATCTCACCAAAGTCAATACATATCTTGGGTTCGAACCCTTTTACCGCCATTCGAGCTTTGTATCTGAAGAGCTTACCATTTCCATCTTTCTTGAGCTTAAAGACCCACTTGCACTTGAGTGGTATTTTACCTCTTGGAAGTTCAATCGGTTTGTACATGCC
This sequence comes from Lycium ferocissimum, assembly GCF_029784015.1. NCBI lineage: Eukaryota > Viridiplantae > Streptophyta > Magnoliopsida > Solanales > Solanaceae > Lycium > Lycium ferocissimum. The sequence goes on along the minus strand of NC_081353.1, from coordinate 54,891,061 downwards.
ATTTTTCTACAGTGATACCATCTCTTCTTGCATGGCATTCATCCACCAGTTCTTTTCTGGATTAGACAACACCTCCTTAAAATTTTCGGATTCCCTCTCATCATTAATAAGCACATACTCTGCGGAAGGGTACTTGGATGACTGTACTCTGTCTTTCCGATCTCCTCAGAGGTTGTGATAGTTCTTCTTCTTCAATAGTACGGAGTTCCACTTGCTCGACCTTGTCACCAAGTTGCTCCACTGCTTAACAACCTTATTAAGTTGCTCCCCCTACTCGGCAACCTCGTCAGTCGTACTTTTTACACTTGTGGGATGGTTAGAAGTAGTAGGAATGGTAACAATGTTAGGGACTACACCATTCTTTTTCTTGGCCTTCTCTGACAAATCAGCCGCAGTCAACTTCACTTTCTCGGAAGACTACATCTCTGCTTCTGATGGCCTCCATCTTTAGAGGATGCCACAGTTAGTACCCGAACTCTTCATCTCCATATCCGATGAATATGCAGGGAACAAATTTATCCTTTGACTTTGTTCTCAGCTCCTTTGGTACATGTGCAAAAGCTCTATATTCGAACACCTTCAGATGTGAGTAGGACACCTCTTTACCCATCCAAACACTCTACGGAACGTCAAACCCCAATGGAACCGATAGACTTGGGTTAATCATAAAACATGTTGTGCGAGCTACTTCACCCCAAAATGACTTATTTAATTTAGCCATTTTGAGAATACTTCTCACCTTCTCAACAATGGTGTGATTTATTCTTTCAGCTACACCATTGTGTTGTGGAGTTTCAGAAACAATCTTTTCATATCTGATCACATGGATTGAGAAATATTCTTCAAACTCCCTTGAAGTATACTCACCTCCATTAACAGTTTGGAGGCGCTTCAATTTTTTACTATCTGCTTTTCTACTCGATCATGAAAATTCTTAAAAACTTGAAACGCCTGGTCTTTAGTTTTCAAGAAATAAATCCACAATTTTTGTGAAGCATCATCAACAAACGTGAGAAAATATTTGACCTCCCATTGATTCAACCTCCAGTGGACCACAAACATTAGAATATACTAAATCAAGTATATTTGATTTTCTGCCGGGAGTTGTTTGAAAGGGTACCCTGTGTTGTTTCTAATAAACAATTATCACAGGGATTTATAGTTATGCCATGAGTGACTTCTTGGCTAGAATCTGCAGCCCCTTCTCACTCAATCTCTGGTGTCATAAATCAGCAGGTGTGTCATCTGTAGCAGCAGGTAATCCACCTTCACATATCTCAGCCATCGTCTTGTACTATGTGCCCCGAGCAACTCTTTTTGCAATCACCAATGATCCCTTAGTGAGCCTCCATTTCTGGTTTGCAAAATAATTCTTGAATAGTTGTACCCATCTCGATCTAGAGCAATTCCTGAAATCAAATTCATTCGCAAGTCTGGTACATAACGCACATTTTTTAAAACCAACGTGCATGTGACATTTGTTTTTGATACAAATGTCACTGATCCCCACGATCTTCGAGTTACTAGTATTTCCCATCTTCATCGTACCAAAATCTCTTGCTCTATACCTATAGAACAGTTCTCTTACCGGAGTAGCATGGTAGGATGCTGCTGCGTCAACCACTCATTCTGACTCTTGGCTTGCTAGGTGTAAGCATTCCTCCTCATCGTGAACTGTTTGACCACAACCATACTAGTTTATACCTTTTGAACGGTACTTGGACTTTCCACGACCTTTGGATTTATCACGGCTACTCGAAGCTCTGATACCAGATTTGTGGGGCCCAGCCCATCAATGAAAATGAAAGCATGCAAAATGAACATGAAAGCTATTCTTCCTATTTTTAAATGATGGTGGTTGCAAGCCATGTTTTCATTGCATTCACAAATGTCAACTTGACTTTTGGCATTTAGATGATGTAATCAATGACATCTGCCGGTCAATTTCACCCCTCAAAATTGAGAGCTTCAACACATTTGTAAGTACACCGATTGAGCGAGAAAACTCAGAGAGTTATATCTAAGAATAAGAAAATTGTACAAATAGCGTATAAGAAAATAGTTTGTGGAAAAAATAGATGTGAGCGATATTGTAGTGAGGTGGGAAAATCAAAAGAGCGTTATTTCTTTTGAGTGCGTAGTGGTCTTCAGAGTTTTTTAGTCGGCATTACAAGGTGTAAAATTCCTCATTATAGTGGATATCAGTTGCTTCTATTGCCCCCTGGTTTTTCCTTTGTTCAGAAGGGTATCCACGTAAAAATCTTGGAGTCACTATCGATCTTTTAATTCATGTTGATTAATCGAATTTAGCATTCTGCTTTTATTGCTAATATATACCGCGAATATTATTTTTGTGGCCAATTTATTCCTAACAAAAATGACTTATGATATGGGAATTAGCATGCTTTCACTCACTAATGAAGGCATACAATATCAACAATACTAAGTACTATGCCTCAATCCAAACCACCTATTCCAATCAGCCCTTCATAAATTAGATTTGATCATATTAGGGGTACTCTAAAACTAAAAATGCTCTATAAATAGAACCTCAATCCTAAACTGATTTACTACAAATCACTGACTGGTGATGCAGGTTTTGGGCAATAAGGTCTTCATCTATCTAATTTTTTTCTTTTTTATTCTACTTTAGGTCCAGCAAAGAGTGGAGGTGGGTAGATTTTTGGAAAAAAAAAAAAAAAAAAAAGAGATATCAACAGAATAATATCCTTTCTCATACTTCCCCTATTGCAGTTAGGAGCGAACATACGAAAAAATTGGCAATTCACTAACATAATATACTAAACAACCAACCAAATAAAGCATCACAAATAGAATTAATCCTCAACCAGTCTTTACAGCACAAAAGGTTGGTCCATTCTTGATTTAACGGAGCCACAACAAGCACTCAACGGTTTTAAATCAACAAATATAGGAATAAATGAACACATGACAGTATTAGTTACTTTCTTGGTGCACCATGAAGTTGACTAGGTATTATTTGTAAGGAACCATCCTTTTGTACAGACTAACTAGTTTTCTATACCATTTTTGTTTTGATTCTTTTTTTCTTTTAATAAACAGGCTTATAGTGAAAATTTTCTCACCACACTACCAAAACTAGAACCTGACTAAGGCCTCATTTGTTTGCACTTATGGGAGTCTGAATCTGAATGGTTCAGATGTCAACCCATTAAGTGTATTTGTTTTTTTAAGATTCAACCTCTTAATAGCTCTTTATTACATCTGACCGAATCAGATCCTAAATAAAGTCTGAAATTCATTCAGATACTTTAAATTCTTGGTCTTCTGTCTTTAATATTAAATTTAATTATTAGTAAAATTTCTCTTGCATCTATCTCCATGTAGCCACGGCAGACTCCTCCATCTTTATGTTCATCCCGCCTTTCCTCCGTCGTTGTCAACCCACAATAATCACCATAGCTACCTTCTTCCCAGCAAATACAGATGTAAAAATAGAGAATACAAACACCCATGTTCCAAAATCGGGTCTTTTGTGTGGGAAGAAACAGGCAAATCTTTCAAGAAGGAGGTCATATTCAAGAAAACAATGGTGGTTTTCTGTGGAGTTATGGCGACATAAATGGTTAGTTCCGCCAATAGGAGTAGGTGCTGGAGAAAATTTAAGGGATTAGGAAAACATACTTACGATTTAAGAATTGGAGACTAAAAAGGTTTTCAATGATTTTTCTTCTAGTGGTTGGCTACAAGAATGTCGAAATTCACTGGTGTTTCACAGTTAAAGATTGTATCTTTTTTAAAATTATGTTTATTACTCCCTCCGTCCCACTTTGTTTGACACTTAATCTTTAAATTTTTGAAATAAAATATACGTATTTGAAAGGGAAAAGGGTCAAATTTACCCTCCAAAGAACAAAGTGGGACGGAGGGAGTAATAAATTTGACCCTTTTCCCTTTCAAATATGTATATTTTATTTAAAAATATCCCACTTTGTTCTTTGGCCATAATAATTTCGATGTCTTTCAAGAGTCAAATTTTTAAAAAAAATTACTCCCTCCGTCTCAATTTGTTTGATATTTTTCGCTTTTCAAGAGTCAAACAAGTTATTCTTTAGCCGTAATAATTTCGTATGTCTTTTAATTTCGGATACTAAAAAACAAATGGTCTTAATTATTCTGTTTTCATATCTAAATACAACATTTTAATATTCAGATGTGTATTCAGATTCAGACGTCTTAATCTTAATGAAAATAAATACAGCCTAACTTCACAAGAAAGAGAATAAAAAAAAAAACACAATTTATCATTATGACTCGATAACAAAACGCTTAACCAGAACGCCGTTGACAAGGAATAGCAGAACTTACATGCAAACACAAAGAAAATAAAACAAATCTCACCCTGCAAGTGAACTGAGAAGAAAGGAAGCAATGACGCACCATCCGGTGACAGTTGAAGCAGTAACAGTGGCATAATCAAAGAAATAGACAAAACTCATCCGAGAAACCCGACTCCCTACAAGAGTTTCCAAGAATATCCCTAATGTCAAATAGTATATGCATTGAAGAAACCCAATTTGGGCAACAATTAGCCATGGATCCCGCAACACTGAACCATAGAACATGACTTTTGCTGAATTCTTCCCCAACAACACACAACCAACAATGTTTCAATTCCCTCAAATCCACAAGAAGTATGTTTTAATCTGAACTACAAAACACACCAAAAGGACAATCTTTGATGAACCTAAATTCAACTTCAATATACACCAAAGGTCAATATTTTATGACTGTTAGTGAGTTCCTCCACACAAACAAGAAACAAACTTCCAATTTCCTCAAAACTCACCGAAGTACTCTCTGATCTGCAGTATAGTTCAACCTCTAAACAAATCAAAATAAAATCTTTTGATTAGTCTTGCTGAGTTCTTCCACCCCACAAAAAAAAAAAAAAAAAAAACACACACACACACAATTTCTCCAACTCCCTCGAATGCCACCAAAATACTATCTAATCTGAATCAAGATTCAACTTCAAAATACAACCTTTGATGTTTGTTTCCGGGTTCTTCAAAACCAAAAGGCGTACTTTTCCAATTCCCTCCAAACCCAAAAAAGTACTATCATATCTTAATTATAATTCAACCTCAAAACACACAAAAACACAATCTTTCATGTTTTTAGCCGGGTTCTTCAAAAACAAAATGCCTGTTTTTCCAAACACAAAAAAAATACAATCTCTGTTGACTCTTTCTGAGTTTTGCCACAAAAATAAAGACCCACCAAAGTACTCTTTCATTTAAATCAAAATTCACCTAAAAAATACACCAACATGACAATATCTGATCTAAATCAAGATTGGTCAAGATTGAAGGAAAACGAATAGTGAAGCATGAATTGCAATGATTGAAAATTGCAATAAAGCAATTTGAAAATTAAATCTGAATCTAATTCTGGATAATAAAAGGGTTGCAGTGAGCAACCGCACCGTAGCGGAGTACACTTGATAGCAGAAAATGAAGTGTGACGAATATTATTACTAGTAGCAGTTCCTTTGGTTCATAGAGGCAGAAATTATGATTATTAAATGCATAATATATGCGGTTTTAGTGGAATGCTTGCTCCATTGAAAGATGTGTTTGATTTTGATCTTTCTAGTGTTGTATCCGGGCTTATTAATTTTGTATTAATATTCCCTTTTGCATCCTCTCAAACTGTGTTACTATTCCTTTAAAAAATTATTTCAATATTTAATAAGTTAGCAATTTAAACATGTTATCTCGCAAGTTTAATACAATAAAATTCAAAGGACATTTTAATATATTATATACATTTCTATTTTAGGTTCACAAGATTAAAAAATCTCATTATATTCTTTATAAACTTTATACCAGTCAAACTAAGACACATGAATTGAGATAGAAGAAGTGACAAATTGGTATAAAATAATTTTGTTCGCAATTCATATTGTCAAGACAATCTTTTGTGTGTTGTAAGTTGGACACCCATCACATGAACTTGGGCACCAAGAATACTTGCCCACCAAGTTTGTGTGGCCACCAAGTTATTAACTCATTTCCACCCACTAAGTTGTTAACTTATTGCCTCCTATAAATAGGAGTTCATTTGTAGAAGTTATATATACAATCAATTCCTCTCTATATACTTCTCTCTTGTGTATTTAGTTCATAGTCTTTATTTTATAACACGTTATCAGCATGAGACTCTGCCATTTCGAGCAAATACTTTGAAAGTCTCGAAGGTATTGACTTTCTTTTTCTTAATTAATGGCAAATCTTTCTAAACGAGAATTTGTTGCCTTAGATATATACGGCAAAAGCTACTGTCTTGGGTTCTTGACGCGAAATTCATCTTGATACGATGGGTACGCGAGACACCATCAAAGATAAAAATCAAGCATCGAATCAAGACCATGCCAAAGTGCAATGATATTCCTTCTCCATCACCTTGATGAGAGCTTGAAAATGGAATATCTCACCGTTAAAGATCTCTTATCTTTGTGGAATAATTTAAAAGATAGATATGACCACACGAAGATACATTTGTGCTTCCACAAGCACGGTTTGGTTGGATCCATCTGAGGCTACAAGATTTTAAATCTATTTGGGCGTATAATTCTGCCATGTTTAAAATTATTTCTCAGTTAAAACTATGTGGTGAAAATATCACTAATCATGATATGCTGGAGAAAACATTCTCCACTTTTCCTGCCTAGAGTATGCTCTTGCGACAATACCGAGAGATGAAGTTCAAGAAATATTCTGATCTAATCTCACATCTTAGTGGCCCGAACAACATAATGAATTATTAATGAAAAATCATGAAAGTGACAGTCGGGTACGCCCATTCACAAGTGAATGAGGCAAATTTTCGCCATTCTAGGCTTGGAAGAGGTCATGACCCCAGTCGTGGTCATGGCCGTGGTCGAGGAAGAAATTTTAATCATGATTCTCATCTTACACCAAATAACACCCTTCACCACCAGCAGTGTAAAAAGAAGGATGAAAAGCATGAAGCTGTGCAAAAGAAAGATTCAGAAAATAAATGCTACCGATGTGGAGGAAAGGGGCACTGGTCACGTACCTGTCGTACGCCAAAGCATCTAGTTGAGCTTTATCAAGCCTTCCTCAAAAAGGCAGAAAAGAATGCTGAAGCAAATTTTATTTCTGAAGATAATGTTGAGCCCATGCATCTAGATGTGGCAGATTTCTTTGAACTCCCGAAGGAAAAATAGATCATCTGATCGGTGATGGATCTGTAATAGTTTAGATATTTTCATCCATGTTGTTACTATTAGCTATAATAGTTATGTTCCCATAGTTATGTAAATAAAGTTTGCGTAATGTTTTGTTTAATAATAATATCTACTTTCATTCTCACTTTGTCTATTCTTTCATTTTGAAGAATATATGAAAATCCCTCAAATTTTATTTAGATCAATGACCAATCATGAAGATATTTGTGTGATTGATAGTGGAACAATGCATGTCATATTCAAAGATGAGAAATACTTTTCTCACTTGCGTAGGAAAAGGGGAAATGTTAATACAATTTCTGGCAATTCGAAAGTGATTGAAGGCTCCGGAAGAGCTACTATATTTCTACCTAGGGGGACGAAACTTGTTATAGAAGATGCATTATTCTCTTCTAAATTCCCAAGAAACTCATTGAGTTTCAAAGATATCCGCCGTAATGGGTATCACATTGAGACATTAAACGAAATAAATGATGAATATCTTGCCATTACAAAGAATGTCTCCTGCCAGAAATATGTTTTGGAGAAATTAACAACTTTGTCTTCTGGTCTGTATTATGCAGAAATTAGTACAATTGAAGCACACGCGATTGTAAACCAGAAGTTTAATGATTCAAGTACTTTTGTGCTTTGGCATGACCGAATAGGTCACCCTGGATCAATAATGATGAGACGAATTATTGAAAATTCAAATGGGCATCCATTTAAAAACTTGAAGATTCTTAAAAGTGGTGAATTTTCATGTGCCGCTTGTTATCAGGGTAAATTGATAGCTAAGCCATCACCAATGAAAGTTGACATTGAATCCCCTACTTTTCTAGAGCGTATACATGGGGATATATGTGGACCTATTCATCCACCTTGTAGGTCATTCAGATATTTTATGGTCCTAATAGACGCATCTTCAAGATGGTCTCGTGCTGCCTCCTATCGTCTCGCAACCTGGCGTTTGCGAAATTATTGGCACAAATAATACGCTTAAGGGCACAGTTTTCGGATTATTCCATTAAGGCTACACGCCTCGATAATGCCGGAGAATTTACGTCTCAATCTTTTGATGATTATTGTTTGTCAGTTGGGATAAAAGTTGAACATCCTGTAGCTCATGTTCATACCCAAAATGGTCTTCTTTGAGTCATTTATTAAACGACTACAATTGATAGCAAGACCATTACTTATGAAAATACAGTTGCCCACTACCGTCTGGGGTCATGCTATCTTACATGCAGCATCTCTTATTCGTCTTAGACTGACTCATTATAATAAATACTCCCCGTCACAATTAGTATTTGGTCACGAATCAAATATTGCTCATCTCCGAATCTTTGGCTGTGCTGTATATGTGCCGGTAGCACCACCACAGCGCACTAAGATGGGCCCCCAAAGAAGGTTAGGAATATATGTTGGGTTTGAATCACCCTCTATTATTCGCTATCTTGAGCCATTGACGGGAGATTTATTCACTGCTCGATTTGCAGATTGTCGATTTGATGAAACAAATTTTCCACAATTAGGGGGAGAGAGAAAAGAAATCAAAAGAGAAATTGCGTGGAGAGTTTCATCACTATCTCATTTTGATCCACGTGCCCCTATATGTGAACAGGAGATCCAGAAGATCATTCACTTGCAAAAAATAGCAAATCAAATGCTAGACGCATTTATCGAATTGAAAAGAATTAGTAAGTCACATATCCCTGCAGAGAATGTGCCTATCCGAATTGATGTCCCAAAGGGAAAATCTACTAGTGTCATAGCCTCTGAATCTCATACACACCTGAAGTGTGGTAGGCCATTGGGTTCTAAGGATAAAGATCCTAGAAAAAGAAACACGAAAAATGATCAGAACGACACTATGAAAGCATATCATGAAGATATTCAACACCTGATTAATCCTGATATTCCTAAAGATATTAGGGAACTTGAGACTCAAGTGAGTAAAGAACTATCATTGGGTTTTTCTGGTGATGGGATAGATTTGAATCGATCGAAGATTATGGTGTATAATGTTTTTGCAGATAATGTTGCACTGAATATTATGAAAGACATTGAGGATCAGGAACCTCAATCTGTCGAAGAATGTCGACGAAGATATGATTGGCCAAAATGGCAAGAGGCAGCTCAATCAGAATTGAATTCACTTGCCAAACGTGAGATTTTTAAACCGGTAGTCCAAACGCCTAATGGTGTAAAACCAGTTGGCCACAAATGGGTCTCTGTGCGGAAGGAATGAGAGAAATGAAATTATGAGATATAAGGCACGCCTTGTTGCACAAGGATTCTCTCAAAGACCCGGTATCGACTATAAAGAAACATATTCACCTGTTATGGATGGTATAACATTTCGATATCTCATCAGTTTAGCTGTACATGAAAACCTTGAAATACATCTTATGGATGTGGTTACAGCTTACCTTTATGGCTCATTTGATAATGAAATCTATATGAAAATTCCTGAAGGATTTAAAATGCCTGAAGCAATTAGTTCAAGGTCTCGGGAGATGCATTCAATCAGATTACAAAGATCGTTGTATGGTCTAAAACAATCAGGGCGCATGTGGTACAATCGCCTCTGTGAGTACTTGGTAAATTAAGGTTATATAAATGATGTCATTTGTCCATGTGTTTTTATTAAGAAAACAAAATTAAAGTTCGTTAGAATTGTTGTTTATGTTGATGACATAAACCTAATTGGAACTCCAGAAGAGCTCCAAAAGGCGATTGAATATTTAAAGAAAGAATTTGAGATGAAAGATCTCGGAAAAACAAAACTTTATCTTGGTTTGCAAGTTGAATATTTAGCAGACGATATCTTTATCCATCAATCTGCTTATACCAAAAAAGTTTTAAAACGATTTTACATGGACAATACGCATCCTTTGAGTACTCTAATGGTTGTTACCTCACTTGAAGTGAGTAAAGATCCGTTCCGACCTCAAGAAGAAAATGAAGAGCTTCTTGGTCCTGAAGTACCATATCTTAGTGCAATTGGTGCACTTATGTATCTTGCTAACGCTACAATGTCACGACCCAACCCCGTAGGCCGTGACTAGTGCCCGAACTGGACACTCGTATACATATCTGTTAGACATAATCAAACTGAAGCTGAACGTCATATAAAAACCTTGTGAACACATGCGTCGTCTCAAAACGTCACATACATATATCATGGTAACCGGTCTCCTGAGGAGTCACAACCAATCAAGAGATAATACAATACGCGAGCCGACAAGGCTGCCATAACGTGTGGGAACGTCCCAAATGTATATATATAGATGCAAGCCGACAAGGCTGCCACTACAAACATCATCCCAAAATACACATATATGCAAGCCGACAAGGCTGCCACTACGTACGGGAACGTCCCAAGATAAATCATATAGACACAACTGAACAACATCTATATAAAACCCACATATATGTCTACAGACCTCTAAGAGTAGCAATAATGACATATGACGGGACAGGGCCCCGCCGTACCCCTGGATAAACATATACATATATCAAAAGCTCTGTGCCAAAAGTCTAGCCTCCGGAACGACGAAGCACTCCAAGACAGCTGAGTAGAAGTCCTAAGCTAGAGGATCACCAAATCAAGTATTTGTACCTGCGGGCATGAAATGCAGCCCTCCGAAGAAAGGGGGTCAGTACGAGATATGTACTGAGTATATAAAGCATGAAATACAATAAGGAAGATCATAACTGAAGTAGAGATTCCAGGAGACAAGTATGATAATCAAGAAGTCACTGTACCTGTACCTTATGAGATGAAATCATGCATATCATTATCATATACCATACCCGGCCTATTATGGGACTTGGTGAATAAAGTCGTGTACACGTATACCATACCCGGCCCATCATGGGACTCGGTGCCATAATCATATCATCGTATCATCATATCATTATATCATCATATCATCATATAACGTACCCGGCCCTCTAGTGAGGGATTCGGTGAACAATGCAGTGAAACTGTGCACGATAATATACCCGGCCCGGGACACGGTGAAAGATGTAATAACAGTATGCACCAGCAGAGTAGTGAGCAACCATATGCAAATTAAATCATCATCTGAGACTCAATAGAATAAATAGAATAAACTTGCACTTTGGTATCAAAGGCGATAGTCATATTAAGTACTCTTTGAATGTCACTATGAACTATATCAAATAGAGCCTCAGGAATCATAGACATGTATTAAGATAATGCGAAGCAGCTCATGGCAGTCAAGGACATTAGTCATTGTAGAGTCTTTAAGAATAGGAACTTTTACATACCAACTACTATCCAACGTATAGAAAACTCGAGGGCAATAGCTCAATTTCCTTAAAAGTTCTAACATCAAGATGTGAATAAGAATCATGAATCACACTCGGAACTTATGAATGTAATTACCCCCAAGCTCATATCGTACACCACTTACATCTAAGACATGCCAAAAGAAAGAAGGGATAGCTTTACATACCTGTCGTAGATCAATCGTAACCAAGCTCGCTTCGTCGCTCCTTTAGCCTATTTAATATGAGAGTAACACTATTGTTAATAAACTATGACTTCCCAAACTTATAAATCTGCAACCAATAACATCTTAGTTCATACCTCTTGATTTGTATTTTGATTAGTTAAGAACTTAACGGAAATCGGGCAGCATTTCCTCTATATAACTTGCCTAACCCGAACTTCCAATTAATCTCTGATTATCATAACAGTACCAACAACAACGATAACAGAAATAATCATATCAAATCTTTAAATTCCAGCCCATAGACAACTCAATCAACCACCAATAACCTACACGACAACAACCACATCGGCAATAACAACAACAACACAACAACACGTTTACAATATCCCAACTAACAAAACCATCAACGACAACTATAATCTTCATTAATCCTTTTTGAACTCAAATCATCATCACATAAGAGCATATACTAAAAACAGCCCAATATCTCGTATACAATATTTTTATACACTTCTTTCTCCCAACTTTATGAGCCATATCAATAATAACACGACAACAACATCAAACAATCAAATTCACGACTTTTGGACACTGTCCCACGAGCCCTATACGATAGACACCTTAGCGACGACCTTTATGATAACCTCTACAATGATAAGAAGTGATTACTCACCATAAACAATAATGAAACCAGCCCACTTCTTCCCGAGTTTGCTGGAACAAGAAGATTAGTTGTAACCCCTTTAATGATCTTGAGATTAATTACAATCACCGGAAAAAAAAATACATGTTGCTGCCAACTTTTTGGGTCTTCAAAGAATCCGTGAAATGATCAATGTTGCTGGCAACGTTTCTCTTCTTCTCCTATATAATTTCCCTTAAATTGAAATTGTTTACATGAATGAAATGAGATTGAAGATGAAGAAGAGGTTGCTGGCACGTTTTGCCCCGTCAACTTAGTCATCTTAACATTAAGCAATTAATATTATACACCTACTTGGCAGCACCTCAAGGTGGGAGTGCTATCCTTGTGCCACATAAGCCTAATTACAACACATATACATTTTATGGTTAGGCATATATATATATATATATATATATATATATATAACGTTAATATTGCTAAATTGCATAAAGTTGATGACTTTGATAAAATGTATATTTCATCAAGTTTATCTCATACTATGGACACGTGTGGACATTTGTCCGAATAACCACTACCCTCTTAATTAATCCTTAATCCCCACTTAATAATCTAATCATGGTTAATTAATCCCAAATCTCAACTAATATTTCCACTAATTATAATTAATTAGCAAACCGTGCAATTATTAAAATTGGGATTAAAAGTCCTTGTCTCATATCCAAAAATAATCTTGTCCTTGGACTTATGTCGATTAACTCACGAATAATCCGTCGTATAAAAATATGGGATATAACATCCTTCCCCCCTTTAGAACATTCGTCCTCGAATGTTAAACTAGTCCTATAAGGTCTTACAAAGATTTTGGGGAGTCTCTTTTATTGCGATAACATATAGTCTCATCCACCAATTAGTATAATCAAGTGAGGAATTTAGATTACCTGTAGGTATAGGGAACAAGTAAGGATACTTATTCTTCATCCCCTCTTCGGCTCCCCAGGTCATCTCTTCCCGATTATTATTTCGCCACAATACTCTGACGGAAGCCACATCTTTAGTATGCAACCTTCTCACTTGGCGATTAAGGCATAGCTATAGGGTTCTTCTCATAAGATAATTCCTCCGTTACCTGGACATCATCCACGGGTAATACTCTAGAAGGGTCACCAATACATTTGCGAAGCATAGACACGTGAAAGACTGGGTGCACTGCTTCCAAATCAGATGGTAGGTCCAACTCATAGGCAACCTTGCTTACCCTACGAATAATCTGATAAGGCCCAATATACCTCGGGCTAAGCTCCCCTCTCTTACCGAATCTCATTACACCCTTCATGGGTGACACCTTCAAGAATACCCAATCACCAACCTGGAACTCTAAGTGTCGACGTCGATTATCTGTATATGACTTCTGTCGACTCTGGGCTGCTAATAACCTTTTCTGAATAAGCTTTACCTTATCAACAACTTGCTGAATCATATCTAGGCCGATTAATTTAGTCTCACCGACATCAAACTAACCAATAGGTGACCTACACTTCTTGCCATATGAGGCCTCATACGGTGCCATCTTGGTACTAAAATAGTAGCTATTATTATAAGCAAACTCGATAAGTGGCAAATGATCGTCCCAGCTACCTCTGAAGGCAATAATACAGGCCCGCAACATATCTCCTAACGTCTGCATAGTACGCTCGGCCTGCCCGTTAGCCTGAGGATGAAATGCTGTGCTAAGACTCACTCGTGTCCCCAATCCTTTCTGGAATGGTCTCCAGAAGTTAGCTGTAAACTGAGCTCCTCTGTCCGATATAATAGATGTGGGAACCTCATGAAGTCTCACTATCTCCTTGGTATATAACCTCGCATAGTTCTCAGCTGAATAGGTAGTCCTGATTGGAAGAAAATGGGTTGATTTTGTCAGCCTATCCACAATAACCCATATAGAGTCATACTTCCGTGGAGTGCGAGGTAAGCCTGTAATGAAGTCCATATTCTGGAATCTTCAACCTCATGTATTACTTCTCGACTTCTTTAAAAGACTTTAACTATCACTCTACTTTTTATCTCTTAATCTCAATCCTTAGAGTTGGCTACCGAGTAGCACTGGAGTTCCCTCATATAATAACTTTACATAGCTGTCCTGTGCTCTTTCTATCATTAACTGGTACAATTCTAAAAGAATTCCTTTTTTTTTTTTATTTGACATATAAATCCACTTTCTAGTAACGCCTAGTTCTGATCGTCTCACTTAAACCATTTTAGAATTCCCTTAACCCAACTTGTACCACTCTAGGCACATCATCTGGTGTCATTTCTTTGTCTTTAATTCAAACTCTTCTATTGCCCCTTTACTTAGATTTTGCTCTTAACTTTCCTGTCACACATTATGTTGCAATCTTTACAAGAATATGCGAAGGTGCTCAAATTAGCGTCGTTTCACTAGTCTTCATGCTTTACCTTGCCTTCTCCTCTCTTATCTTACAATCGGTATCGGGATAAACTTTCGACTCAACCATGGCCATATCCTATTTGCCCTTAGTATTAATTCTATCTCAGTAATTTAGCTTAAACCATCTTTACATCTTTCCTTAATGTACTTAAAATATCACAACTGCATTGTTATTACTAAATCCTTACTCTTCTTATCAAGTACTCACTTGGTCTCATTCTTAGTATACAAATATTCGTAGGTTGCATAACTATTCTTGTACCTCTTGCATGAAGTATACTCAATCTTCGTCACAATCCATCCTTCTCCTGGTTCATTTTGCTTTACACATCTTCTCCGTACTAACATTCGCTCGTAGCCTATCTTATCATACTCCTTTCCCTTCCTTTATTCACCCTTTAATTTTCTCACTTCCTACTAAGGAGATTTTCTATTCCTTATCCTTTGCCACTTATATGTTGCAGTATCATTAGCGAAATACTCTATTGCTAACATCTTAGCCTCTAATCTAGTTTAGCATTGCTATCCTTTATAATATCTCTTAAGTTACTCGATACCATTCTCTTGTCGTACTCTTTCTTTTTATACGCACCCACTTTCTAATGTCATATCATTCAAGACTCTACAAATAATTCTCAGCACTGTCTTAATTACTATCCTGACTTTTATCAATTTATTGCTGGCTTTCGAATCTTACTAACCTGTTTCAGCAAGGGATCTCACTTGAAGTTTAAGCATCCATATCGAATATATTGCAGTGTCAATTGTTGCCATCTCATACTTGCATTTCTCTTTCCCGCTTCCCCCCTTAAGGGTGTACTTATACCATTATCCGTTTATATTCTGCTCTATGTCCCTATTCCCAATCTCAAATCCATCTGATCCTTTTTCCAATTCACTTGGTATACTGTACCATATCCATGTCTTTCTTTATAATTTATAACTTGATTATCTACATACGAAACCTTAACAAAATCACGAAGCGACGAAAGCCTTCCTATATATAGTACAAAATCTCATTTGATAATCTGTACTCGAGTAATGCGACCAATGTAGCAACTCATCCAAGGCTACATTCCACTCACTCCAATCGATACTTCATTAGTACTTGTAGTCGTTCCAATCTCAATTAGATAACACTTATATTCCGACGATAAGTGTCCAAGGTTCTCTTGTAATATTATCTTCATCCCAATCTATATCATCTGTTTCCTTTGATAAATTTACAATACCCATTTCTTTCTCAAGCCTACAACCTTTGTTCTTTGAGGATTCCACTATTTTCGAGGTGAAATCGTGTACACGCAGTACTCCTTTATGCCTTATGCCCTTTTTCCCTTGTTGTGTGCTTAGTATCGACTTCTAACTTACTCAAAATCATATCAAGTTCATCTTAATGATAGTCTTATTTTATAACCTTGTCGTTGTACTATACCTTTAAGTTCATAACTATATATTTCCCTTTCGTTCTATACTCGTACTCAATTAATTAAGTCTATCTTGGATGCTTCCTTTAGAATTCCCTTACTCTCCAATCTATGTCCATCCTTCTTTTCTGCGCACGAGGAATCTTATGCTACCTCTGTATCCTTCAGAAAACATTACTTCTGCATAATCCCTTTCTCATTTTCAAAACGTATTTTGTTCATCCATGTTTATTCTTATCATACCAGTCATTTTCTAGCACTCATTCTACCTCGTTTCTCATCTTTCTATAACTTGATCTTTCACAGTTCCGTCACTTATAGTACTCGTATCCTTAGCTACACATGTCATGACCTATTACTATACTGTTATCTCGCTTTCTTCTTATTTCCTTCTTTCAATTACTCTTTCTTTTCTTGTGCTCGCTATCACTTATGTTATCACATGGTCTTTATTCTGAACTTTCCCTATAGAAGGACTTTATAAGTCTTTCTTATTCGTTCTATAGCTCGCTTTTCCGTTTCACACTTACCTTTATATTCTAGTCACATAGATCACGTCATATCTTTGGCCACTTCCTCACTATAACAATCCTCATTATATTCACATTATATCCTGTTCGTAATCAATCCTATAATATAATACTCCTTAACCTTATTCACGATTCTTACTATGGGTTGATTACACTCGGTGGAGTAAGCGTACTTAACCTTTTACCCTTTCTGGTCAATCTTATCCTTAACATCTCACAAGCTGTCTTATCAATACATTCATATCCGTCACTATTCTTTTTCCTCTATACTCTCGTCTTAATTGTATTATTACTTCTTTTAACTATAAGCTCGTCGTAATCTATCCCTGCTTATCAATTCAGTTGGTACCTTAATATAACTCTCTATCAAGGTTTGCCAGCCTTTTCTAAATCATCTCTTGGTACCACAAGCCCTTTCCAAATTCTTTTTACCATATCGATATCGACCTCCTAATTGCTATTACCATCAATTCAGCAATTAACTTATTTCTCGAGGTCAGCCGTACTCGCAATTTAGTCAAATCCTATCATTACTATTGGCATGACCTTTCAAGACATATTACAAACCTATATCTCATTCTCTTTTTATTTCTAGAAAATTTTGCGTAGTTTCCTCTCGTATTTCTTACTATCTCAAAACTCGCACGCAGAAATACCAACAATGCCTCACAGGCCAACATATATATATATATATATATATATATATATATATATATATATATATATATATATATATATATATATATATATCACAAGCCACACAGTTTCCCAATATCAACAACAGTATGAAAATGATGAACTTACCTCGTATGTCCAACTCAACTGCACCTGTTACACTTTCCTATTTACTTTCCCTTTCAATCTTCAACTTTACATTTCAATCGTACTTCAAATACCTTGCCCGACATACATCTTTCATACCGTTGCTTACCTGCGTACTTGGTAACTTCCAATATCATCAGTCACTTGCTTCTGTCGATGTCGTTCTTCTGCTGAAATCAAGGGTTAGTATGAGGAATCTCATTTCCTATGTCTTGGCTCTATCGCACAATCTTAGATATGAAAGAAAGGTAACATCCTAAATGTCCTGTAGCTTCCTGTTTATAGATGTGGTGCACAACACACCGATAAACAAGACTCTCTTATTCTCCGAGGATGAACTGCCCTGATACCACTTTTGTCACGACCCAACCTCGTAGGCCGTGACTAGTGCCCGAACTGGACACTCGTATACATATCTGTTAGACATAATCAAACTGAAGCTGAACATTATATAAAAACCTTATGAACACATACGTCGTCTCAAAACGTCACATACATAGATCATGGTAACCGGTCTCCTGAGGAGTCACAACCAATCAAGAGATAATACAATACGCGAGCCGACAAGGCTGCCATAACGTGTGGGAACATCCCAAATGTATATATATATATATATATATATGCAAGCCGACAAGGCTGTCACTACAAACATCATCCCAAAATACACATATATGCAAGCCGACAAGGCTGCCACTACGTACGGGAACGCCCCAAGATAAATCATATAGACACAACCGAACAACATCTATATACAACCCACGTATATGTCTACGTACTCCCAAGAGTAAAGCAATAATGACATATGACGGACAGTGGCCCCGCACGTACTGATAAACATATACATATATCAAAAAGCTCAGGTTAAAATCTAGCCTCCGGAATAACGGAAAGCACCTCCAAGACAAAACCGAGTAGAAGTCCTAAGCCGGAGGATCACCAAATCGAGTATCCGTACCGCGGGCATGAAACGCAAACTCGAAAAAAGCGGGCCGCACGAGATACGTACCGAGTATATAAAGCATGAAATACAATAAGGAAGATCATAATCGAAGTAGAGATTCCGTGAGACAAGTATGATAATCAAGAAGTCACCGTACTCGTACCTTATGAGATTAAATCATGCATATCATTATCATATACCATACCCGCCTATTACGGGACTTTATGAATAAAGTCGTGTACATGTATATACCCGTCCTATCACGGGACTCTGGTGCCATAATCATATCATCGTATCATCATATCCTCATATCATTATATCATCATATCATCATATAACATACCCGGCCCTCTAGCCGAGGGACCTTCCAGGAACAATGCAAACAATCCGTGCACGATAACATACCCGTCCGGACATACGTGGAAAGATAATAACAAAGATGCACGAAAGCGCAGTAGTGAGCAACCATATGCAAATTAAATCATCATCTGAGACTCAATAGAATAAATAGAATAAACTTGCACTTTTTGGTATCAAAGGCGATAGTCATATTAAGTACTCTTTGAATGTCACTATGAACTATATCAAATAGAGCCTCAGGAATCATAGACATGTATTAAGATAATGCCGGGGTTGTACCATGGCAAGCTAAGGACATTAGTCATTGTAGAGTCTTTAAGAATAGGAACTTTACATACCAACTACTATCCAACGTATAGAAAACTCGAGGGCAATAGCTCAATTCCTTAAAAGTTCTAACATCAAGATGTAATCCAATAAGAATCATGAATCACCTTAACTTATGAATGTAATTACCCCCAAGCTCATATCGTACACCACTTACATCTAAGACATGCCAAAAGAAAAGAAGCGGATAGCTTTACATACCGTCAGAGATCAATCGTGAATCCAAGCTCGCTTCGTCGCTCCTTTAGCCTATTTAATATGAGAGTAACACTATTGTTAATAAACTATGACTTCCCAAACTTATAAATCTGCAACCAATCACATCTTAGTTCATACCTCTTGATTTGTATTTTGATTAGTTAAGAACTTAACTAAATCAAAAAAGATTTCCTCTATATAACTTGCCTAACCCAAACTTCCAATTAATCTCTGATTATCATAATAGTACCAACAACAACGATAACAGAAATAATCATATCAAATCTTTAAATTCCAGCCCATAGACAACTCAATCAACCACCAATAACCTACACGACAACAACCACATCGGCAATAACAACAACACAACAACACGTTTATAATATCCCAACTAACAAAACCATCAACGACAACTATAATCTTCATTAATCCTTTTTGAACTCAAATCATCATCACATAAGAGCATATACCAAAACAGCCCAATATACACTCGTATACAATATTTTTATACACTTCTTTCTCCCAACGTTATGAGCCATATCAATAATAACACGACAACAACATCAAACAATCAAATTCACGACTTTTGGACACTGTCCCACGAGCCCTATACGATAGACACCTTAACGACGACCTTTATGATAACCTCTACAATGATAAGAAGTGATTACTCACCATAAACAATAATGAAACCAGCCCACTTCTTCCCGAGTTTGCTGGAACAAGAAGATTACTTGTAACCCCTTTAATGATCTTGAGATTAATTACAATCACCGAAAAAAAAACACATGTTGCTGCCAACTTTTTGGGTCTTCAAAGAATCCATAAATTGATCAATATTGCTGGCAACGTTTCTCTTCTTCTCCTATATAATTTCCCTTAAATTGAAATTGTTTACATGAATGAAATGAGATTGAAGATGAAGAAGAGGGTGCTGGTACGTTTTGCCCCTTCAACTTAGTCATCTTAACATTAAGCAATTAATATTATACTCCTACTTGGCAGCACCTCAAGGTGGGAGTGCTATCCTTGTGCCACATAAGCCTAATTACAACACATATACATTTTATGGTTAGGCATATATATATATATATATAACGTTAATATTGCTAAATTGCATAAAGTTGATGACTTTGATAAAATGTATATTTCATCAAGTTTATCTCATACTATGGACACGTGTGGACATTTGTCCGAATAACCACTACCCTCTTAATTAATTCTTAATCCCCACTTAATAATCTAATCATGGTTAATTAATCCCAAATCTCCACTAAT
This sequence comes from Lycium ferocissimum, assembly GCF_029784015.1. Lineage (NCBI taxonomy): Eukaryota > Viridiplantae > Streptophyta > Magnoliopsida > Solanales > Solanaceae > Lycium > Lycium ferocissimum. The sequence goes on along the minus strand of NC_081353.1, from coordinate 54,870,363 downwards.
ATTTCCACTAATTGTAATTAATTAGCAAACCGTGCAATTATTAAAATTGAGATTAAAAGTCCTTGTCTCATATCCAAAAATAATCTTGTCCTTGGACTTATGTCGATAACTCACGAGTAATCCGTCGTATAAAAATATGGGATATAACATACAAGACCTAACATAGCGTTCTCTATTAATTTGCTAGCAAGAGATAGATCTTCTCCTACATGAAGACATTGGAACGAAGTTAAGCATATATTGCGATATCTGAAGGGAACTAGTGATATGGGTCTGTTTTATACTAACAAAAGTAGTACAGATCTTGTTAGTTATGCGGATGTGTTATTTATCGATCCACGTAAAGCTCGATCTCAAACAGGCTATCTGTTTACATGCGGAGGTATTGCTATATCATGGCGATCTACAAAACAGTCCATTGTTGCTACTTCTTCAAATCATGCTGAGATATTCGCTATTCATGAAGCAAGTAGAGAATGTGTGTGGTTGAGATCAAATATACATTTCATCGTAGAAAGATGTGGCTTGAAGTGTGATACAAAAATAACCACAAGTATTATATGAAGATAATGTTGCATGCATAGCTCAATTAAAAGGAGGTTTCATAAAAGGAGATAACGCAAGCACATTTCACCAAAGTTATTCTTCACACATGATCTCCAGAAGAATGGTGATATTGATGCGCAACAAATCCGTTCAAGTGACAATCCTGAAAATTTGTTCACCAAATCTTTGCCAACTTCAACTCTTGAGAAGATGATATTCAAGATTGGAATGTGAAGACTCCGACGTCTGAATTTTGGTCTTCGTCAGGGGGAGTGAAATACGTGTTGTACTCTTTTTTCCTTAACCAAGTTTTGTTCCATTGGGGAAGTGTTTGCTCGAAGTTGGATGCCCATCACATGAACTTGGGCACCAAGAATACTTGCCCACCAAGTATGTGTGGCCACCAAGTTGTTAACTCATTTCCACCCACCAAGTTATTAACTTATTTCCTCCTATAAATAGGAGTTCATTTGTAGAAGTTATATATACAATCAATTCCTCTCTATATACTTCTCTCTTGTATATTTACTTTATAGTCTTTATTTTATAACATTGTGTTCTTTATCCACATTTTCAACATGACATAGCCTTGTTACTTGTCGATGTCATACCATTACCGCCTTCGCAGCATATTGCCCACACAAATTATTAACTTCACAAGCCTATTTGTTCTTCAGTTATTGCAGAAGCAAGAAGACCGCATAGCGCAGTGGATTAGCGCGTTTGACTTCGGATCAAAAGGTCGTGGGTTCGACTCCCACTGTGGTCGACTGTGTATAACTCTTTTGTTTCGGATGGTTCTTCTTGCGGGACTTTTTTTTTTTTCTCCTTTATCCGAGCAAATGGGTGTTTCAACTTTCACGATGTGTTCTTTTTTGTCTTCTTGCAATTGCATATTATATGCTCCACTGTTAATGGTACAGTAGCAGTTTTTGCCACTTTTAGTCACGTAGGAGTTGGAAGTAACCATAATTCTATGATGTTGCAGTTCAATTTGTAACACATCAAAATTACCAAGAGTTATACTCCCTTTGTCTCAATTTATGTGGCACAGTTCGAATTTCACGAGTAAAATAGTTTAATTTTGATTGTAAATTTGGACATGAAACCTTTATATTTTTGGAAATAAAAGTTACAAATTTGAAAACTACATAAAAAGTATTACTCCATCCGGTTCAAAAAGTGTCCACTTGACCATTTATACATCCCTTAAGAAAATACTAACTTCTAGGCAGAAATAAATAATTTGACTAAATTGCTCCTAATTAAATAAGTAATTGGTATTTTATCACTTACCACTTAATAAGGGCAAATTTAGAGAAGTAAGGTTAATTCTTTCTTGATTTGGTAAGTGGACTCTCTTTTTGAACCAAAAATAAAGGCTAAGGGTGTGTTCGGTATGGAGGAAAACATTTTCAATTTTCTCGTATTCGTTTGGTCAAAAATTTTGAAAAATATTTTCTTTAGGAAAACAAGTTCTTTAAAAATGAGGAAAATGAATTACTTAATAAAAGTAGGAAAAATAAGTCCACAGAGGCATTCCATCAACCACCCAACCCCCCCCCCCCACCCCTAAAAAAAATTTAATTTTCTCTTTTTTAAAAAGTTTTGAAAAGTTTTTTTTTTTTTGGCACCTCCCCCCACCCCAACCCCCCCGCTCCCCAAAAAAAAATTATTTTGTTTTAAAAAAAAGTTCTTAAAAGTTTTTTTGTTTTTTGCACCCCCACCCCTACCCTTACCCCTTTCCGAATTTTCTACTTCATATATATTTAATTTTACTTTTATAAAAAAAATTATAAAAATGGGAAGTTTGCGTGGTTATATTTGGTATGAGGTAGGGGTGGGGGCAAGTGGGGTGGGTGAAGATGAAGTGTGTTCGAGAGTGGTGATTGGGTGGGGGTGGGATTTGGTTGGGGGTGGGAAGTGGAGGGTGGGTAGTGGGGGTGGGTGTGGTGTGGGGTGGTGGGGTTGAGGTGGGATTGGGGGGCTTAGGTGGGTGTTTTTCAAAAAATGTTTTCTACCAACCAACCGAACATGAAAAAATAAGTAAGAAATTCACTTATTTTCCACTACCCAGCCAAACATGAAAAAATAAGTAAAAATTCACTTATTTTCCAAGAACACATTTTCTAGGAAAGCATTTCCCCTCTGTACCGAACACACCCTAAGTGGACACTCTTTTTGAACCGGAGGGGCTATAAGGCACAATAATTGTCAATTGAAAATATATATTAAGATATATGACAAAATTACAGCAAAAGAAACACTAGTTTGAATCTCGAATCCGAAAGGTGCCACATAAGTTGTGATCTGGAGAGTAAAAAAAAAAAAAAGAAAAAAAAAATTGGGTTCCCACCCGGTGTCCAATACCAACATAAGAGCCCGACTATATCCAGATTGGTCATTCGCACAAATGCCCCTATTTCGGGGTCGTCTTGGAAAAATTACGCTCTATGTCTATTTTTGAAAATATTTACGCTACGTAGCTCATACTTTATGTATAAACACCCGATTTAGCTCCTATTTGTGTATAAACACCTTTTATACACTATTATAAACTTTGTACAAGGTTTATACATTAGTATAATGATTTTCTCCAGGTAAAATGTTGTATAATATTGTATAATATTGCATATTGGGCTACGTGGCGTAAGTATTTTTAAAAGCCGTATATTTTTAAAATATTTCCATTAATTTTTGGCCCTCAAATTTGTGGTTTTTAATTTTGCTTTTATCACTTTAGATTTCGCTCGACATAGTTTAGATTATATCACTCAAGTTATGTCGGACACTACAAAACTTTCAAACTCCACAAAAACCTGCTTTATGTCGAGCGAACTTAATTTGTACATAACTTTTGTCAAGCGAAGAAGTTCAGTTTCCGAAGCTAAATGTTACAGAACTTATACAGAGCGAAATAAGTCTGAATATTTTCATTAAATGAGTAGTAGGGACAAAAAGTAAAGACCACATAAATGAGGGACAAAAATTTAAAACCAGTGCTTTGAAGAGCAATCCCTGCAAAAACTTCTATCCGAACTACGCTAATACTCCCTCACGGTCTCAAATTAAGTATTTTTATGTCCAGAAAAATCAAAACAATTGTTGTTTTGATTTATTTAAAATCAAGATAGAATAGATTACCTTTTTTCTTTTAGTTTTACCCTTTTTGTTACAGGGTAAAAAGTAGTAACTAATAATAGTATTCATTTGTCAATTGTAGGACCTCTCAATAACAACTAATAAAGGAAAATTCGATATATTACATCTTATACTCAATATTTTTCGTAATGAACCTGTTAAAATTTTAAAACCACTAAATGTTAAATGGAGATAATAATACGTGGAGAAAAATATCACATTAAGGCCTTATTTGTTTGCACTTAATGATGATCCTAATCTTATCATTCAAATTTCAGTCATCAATGTGTTTGTGTGTTAGATTTAAATTTTAATCATTAAGTGTGTTTGTTTCTATAATTCTATAATCACTTAATGAATATGGATAGATCTGAATGATTAAGGCCCCGTTTGGACATGATTTGAAACCATGGTTTCAAACCATGTTTGGACATGCAATTGGATATTTTAAGTTGTGTTTTCTCTTATAGACATAAAAACCCCACAAATTGTGAAAACTATCAAAACATTTTCAATTCTTATACAATCTTACCAAATGAGCAAGTCATAGTTCATAACAAAATTAGTACACTACTAGAAGGCCTTTCTAAAAAATAAAGAATCAATTAATCAAACTTTAGTTCAATAAAAACGAAAATTTAATATGAATAGTAATATAACTATTCTTTAATATAATCCTCCCACATAAATTAAAGGTTGGTAGACATAAATAAAAGTTGGTGGAAGTTAATGAGATTGGTAAATAATTGATGGGGGTAATTATTAAAAATATTTACCAACTTATGGGTTTTTTTTTTTTACAACATATAAACTTATGGGTTAAATTTTATATTTAAAAAAGTTGAAACCATGGTTTCAAACCCCAAATCATGCCTTTTTGGATGATTTGGAATTTGAAACCATGAGTGAAAACGCATGTCCAAACGCTGATTTGGAGTCATGGTTTTACACCATGGTTTGAAAACGCATGGCCAAACGCCTATTAAGACTTATGATAATGGCTTAATATCATTAAGTTGCTTATTCAAAGATTTCGACAAAGATGGCTTGTAATTGATACTACTACATCTATTTTCATTGGTAACCGTCGTTGTCGCCTCCCACCATTATTAATTACTACCAACAAGAACCACCATCATTAGCCACAACTAACACACCCGCCGATCACCACAATCATCACCACCAACTACTAACAACAATAACCACAATCAATCACCATTATACGTAGCCAACCAATTCACTACCACCATTAGCTATCACTATAGTTCACCACAACTATTAGGGGTCGTTCGGTAGCTGGTTAGGAGTAAGTTATTTGTGTTTTAAAATCCTGCATAAGTAATATTGTGTTTGGTAGCTAGTTATGAGGCGAGTTATCCATGTATAAAATTAGTACGACGTTCGGTTTGCAGTTTAGAAATCTGCATAACTAACATATTTAAGTTATGAGGGAATCTGTGTAACATTTTATGAAGGGCAAAATGTGGAATAGCTAATACACGAATAACTAAACCCTGCATAACTAATACCTGCATCAATTAATACATAGATTCCTTCATAATCAATTCATGTATTACTAATACTTGCATAACTCTAACCAGCTACCAAACGACCCCTTAGTTGTCACCACCAATTACCACAACCAATAACCACTATTAATCAAAATAGTCAATCACCGTCACCACTAGTTACTACCGAGAACACAACTCACAACCATCACCGAACACAATCCCCAATCAGCATTCACTACCACCATTGCTAATCATCATCACCTTTCAACTGTTATATAATTTTTTAAAAATATTTTATTAATATAGTATTAAATTAATTTATTATTTTACTTAAAGTTCATACTTATAAAATTTTATGTAAAAACAAGTTTTATATATTCAGATGTTGAGAAAACAAATAATCTTATCTATTCAGTATTCAAAATTTAATATAATATCTTAATATTCAGATATGTATTCTGATTTAGACATCTTATTATTACGAGGAGCATTCAAATTCAGACACCTAAATTTTAATAAAAACAAATCAAGCCTAGGTATGTGGTCAAATTTAATTTCCGAATAAAGAGTTTGCTTCAGAAAAAAGAAGAAGAGATTGTTGAAAAAGTTAAGAAAAGAGAAAAAATATTAACAAACCAAATAATGACAACAGGACGGGTTCTTAGACCTGTGCTGTTGTGGGGCCCAATAGACAGGTGAGATGCAGCCGGAAGAAATAATCACACTCTCTGCACTTCAGCAAACTTTGGTGGTTCCACTCCCACCTGATTTTTGCGACTCTCTCTCTCACATCTTTAGATGAACCCTACAAATCTTGGAAATTTTTGGATTTTGTTGTAAACTTTGAATCCTTTTACAACCTCAGATCCTAAAGTAGTTGTCTTTTAGTGTACGTAAGTTTTTTTTTTTTTTTTTTTTTTGTATTTTGTTGGTGATAGGTGTTTGATTTTGCTCTCAAAGTTTACTTTAAGGCAATTTCAAGAACAAGAATCCCTTTTTTAAGGTAAGGGAGTTAAAGGGTATTTGATGTTCTTGTTTTTTAGATGGATTTTGGTTGTTAAGGTGTTTAATTTTGCTCAAAGTTCCCGTCTTTAAGGCAATTTCAAGCACAAGATTCCTTTTTTTGAGGTAAGGGAGTTAAAGGGTATTTTTGTTTTTGTTTTTTAGATGGATTTTGGTTGTTAAGGTGTTTAATTTCGCTCAAAGTTCCCATCTTTAAGGACAAGCCAAAAAGAATTCCTTTCTTGAAGTAAGGGTATTTCTTCTAATTGGCACTTAATCTTCTGAAAATGAGAAGTTCTTGTGTTTTTGATGGATATTTGTTGTTTAGGGGTTTGATTAAGTTTCCAGCTTTAAGGCTATTCAAGCACAAATTTCCCCTTTTATAAGGTAAGGGATTATAGGGTTTTTGTATCAATTGGATTGAATCCGTTGAAAACGAATAATTCTTGTATGGATTTTGGGTTGTTGTAGGCATATTTTCTTGATTTTGATTAATGAATTTTGCTTGTATGTTGGAGAAACTTATTCATCTAGTTGCTAGGAATAAAATGTTAATTTGGGGTTAACAATGGGTCAAATTTGATCAAGAAAACATTGTGCTTAGAATTTGGAATTTTACGTTAGGTTCTCTAATAAGAGGGTAGATATTAGTGTGGTATAGTAGTAGTCTCTTGGTTTCTTGTGCTTCAATGGATGACATTGAGGATAATGGGAGATATCCTCCCAACCCTTATGGAATGAATCAGGGTTATGAGACATCCAACCGCCACAAGCTTCCTGTTCGCGACACTTCTTATTCAAGGCATGTGAACAATCAGTATGTTGAGGAGGCCGATGATGATGACGATGTTGATAACGAAGCAGAAGCAGAAGCAGAAGCAGAAGCAGAAGCAGAAGCAGAAGCAGAAGCAGAGGCAGAAGAAGAAGAAGAAGAAGAAGAAGAAGAAGAAGAAGAAGAGGAAGAAGAAGGAGGAGAAGAAGAAGATGATGATGATGATGGCGATGAAAATGGTGTTCAGCGGATAGGGAAAGATGTGTTTGAGGATGACGATGATGATGATTATGGTGATTCGCAGAGGCATCAAAAGAAGAGGAAGTTAAAGAGCTTGTTATCAAGTTACGAATTTGCACCTCGAGTACCACCACCTCCATCATCTACTACAGCTGCAACCGTTCCAAAGCCTTCGTTTGGCGGGAGGAATCCACTTTCTGATTGGACTGAACACGAGACGTTTATTTTGCTTGATGCATGGGGTACTAGGTTTGTTCGACATGGGAGGAAGAGTCTTCGATTAGAGGAATGGCAAGAAGTTGCAGAGAGAGTATCGCAAGGGTCCAGAATTGAGAGAACGGATACTCAATGTCGTAACCGTTTGGATACTCTGAAAAAGAAATACAAAAAGGAGAAGATGAAGTTTGCGGCGGAGACAGGGAGTAGTACCACTAGTAGTAAATGGGTGTACTTCAAAAAGATGGACATGTTACTATCATCAACTCCTCAGCAAGCGGGTGTTTCATGTGGAATGGACTCTGGAGAGTATGTTTTCGGGAGCCCTAAAGTTTATCTGAATCGTGCTAATGGTTTGGATGAGATGAGGGACAGTCCTGCTAACTCAGGATCTGCTGATTCTGAGGATCTTCCACCAAAAAGATCAAGAAATGTACAATCAGGAGGGAATGGAAATGGAAGTTCTTTCAAACTAATAGCAGATTCTATCCACAAATTTAGTGAGATATATGTGAAGATTGAGAATAGCAAGAGACAGCAAATGCTGGAACTGGAGAAAATGAGGATGGATTTCCACAGAGAATTGGAACTGCAAAAGAGGCAGATTGTGGAGAGAGCTCATGCGGAAATTGCAAGAATTCGTCAAGGAAGCGATGAAGAGAATGACATGTCTGCTGAAAATGTTAGTGGATGATTTAGCCGGACTATCTCTCGACTCGTTGTATGTTGGCTATTTTCCATTGTTGTATTATATCTTGCATGTCATTCTCTCGCAGGTAGGGATGGCAATATGTAAGACAACTTAATGTGGTGTAAGAATGTATTTGACTGTAGTTTCAGCAGCAATAATAACATAATAGAGATCACAAATTCTTCTTTCACTACTGTAGAATATGTCTGTTAACCTGATTCGCTATTATTAAATTATGCTCTACAGCTGTTTTGTGGTTAAGCACTTACTCTCAGTTCAATCAGGAACCATCTGAGTTTTCTCAAGATACGGGAAATAGCATGAAGCAATGCTGGGGAAGCAAGTCAGTGACGAATCCAAGATTTAGAGCCGATGTCAATGAGTTTTGGTCTTTACACACAAGTCATTTTGTTTGAGAGTCGATGTCAATGAGTTCTGGTCTTTATATAGAAGTCTCTTTGTGTTTGTGTATTGTCCGAGCTAAACGCCATAGTGAATATTCACAGGAAAACCAAAGAAAAAAATGGAGGAGCCATCACGTAGCCCAATTCACATTTTAAGCTCATTACTTTTACTGTGCAAACTACCACAAGTAACTTCACTTTTTGGGCAAATAAGCAATGTCTGCCCATTAATTTCCTCACATTTATTGTTAATGACATTCTAAAATTATGCACCTTCCTAGTCCCCTGGGACTTGGTCCATCATCCATATGCTCCAACTGTAGCATGTGTTACTAATTCATCTAAAGGCTGCTGGTGGTTTAATAGAAGCTGCAATTGGAGACATTTCTAAACGTAACCACACACCACCAATGTTTTCATATACAATTGTTACATGTGTTCTCACTATCAAATATATTGCCTTCAATATTCTTTTACATCTATCAGACTTTCTATAGTAAACATAACTTAAGAGTTCCCAAGATTGTTACATTTAAGCATTCCCTGGTGATACCCACACGACATATGATAGCTCTCCTGATGAAGTATAGATAGCCTATCGTCCAAGAGATTTATGGCAATTGGTCAGCTAGTTTTACATTTTCTAGCTCTCCTTCTGAAAGTATAGATAGCCTATGTCCAAGAGATTTATGGCAATTGGTCAGCTCCTCCTACGTTTTCAATCTGCCACGCATCCCAATCGACAATATCTGTATCAATAGTTGAACCTCAAGACGGTTAAGCCCAGCTTCTTCCTCCTTCGGCGAGACTTGTAAAAGACAAGAATAACTTTGGTTTTTAATTGGTTGCTTTCCCCCAGATATTCATGAATTTCAGGATGGTCCCAAGTGCTGCTGGCTTCAAGGGACTATTATAAACTGCATAATGCACATATTATTGCAGCTTGGATGATGAGAAAAATTCTAGACCAGATGCAACAATTACGGCAGCCAACACCAGCGGGATATCCTACAAAAGAAATCTGTCATATTATTTTCTTGATCTGACAACAAAATCAATGGCATTTCCATTTCAGTTTTATACAAATTTCACACAAGGATAACACACCACCAGCATAGATTAGAGAGAACCATGGCAATAAGCCTACATTCAGTATCAGAAGTATGAACTAGGAAACTGCAAGGAACTACACTCTAGTTTGACGAAATTAAATGGACCTTCCTTCTGGTTGAGAATGACAGACACCTCCATGACTGAATAATAGAAGTGGAACAAAATATTGTTGATTGAGAAATATTTTACTAGTTTACAAGTCATTCATCTTTATCTTTTGAACGAATAGACTCTGACTCTATTCGTTGCTCAAGACAGACAGAACTGGAGTAATTCTTGAGTTTGTCAGTTCCAGGTGATAAGCATCTTATACAAGCCAAAGAAACATAGCGCCAAAGACCAGTATAAAACGATACAACCCAGCCACCATGATTTAAACCTGCTCCTCCTTTCTTTAGTCCTCCATTTTGTTTCCTCTCCCTCCACTCTCTTCATCCTCATTTTCATCTTTTCCTCGTGTTTCATTTTCTTTCTTTTTTCCCCTTTCCCACCATTTTTTGTTACAGTACTGTCTTCCTTCATTCTCTATGTGGTCCCTATTCAGTAACAGCCACTACCATTAGCAATGCCAAGTGGTAACTCTTCATGATCTCCCATCATTTATGAACCCCTTTTGTATTTTTGAATTCACTGCCGTTTCTTCCTTTCCACTTGTGGGACTACACTGGGTATGTTGTTGTACTACCGTTTCTTCCTTCCAGAGACCATTGACTTCTCCCAAAGAAGCTCCAAGAGGAGGATGTCTGTGTACACCAAATTTATACCTATTTCGAAAAAATACAGGTGAAACAGTCGAGGTATTCCTTGTATACAGTCGGACATCTCTGAGGTGGTTGGCAATATCTCAAACAAATCTTGATGACATCGTGCACCCTAAACCATGTCAAAACTGGATCCTAGCACATATACTCATCAAATCATTACCTTTTTAAAAAAAAAAAAAAAAAAAAATTCATTAAATTAAAGCAAAGGTATCTGTTAGCTTCTCATATCAGGCAGGTTTTGTCATTTTCTAACCTAGAGAAGGTATGTACAGATGGTCCTGGAATTTAACCCAGATGATAGTACGAACACTCATGTACATATAGGTTTCTTTTTCGACCAAAAAAACCTACAGGACGCTCAGGGAATGGTTGAGAAAAACAATGCCTTTAAGGTAAAGACATAACAAAACTAGACTGTTATACTCATCTTCTTTTATATGTTTGTTTTACAGACTGGATATAGTAGGACAAGACATCCCTGAGCAAATCATCTTTTTCTTTTTTCTTTTTCGGGGTAACTTTCACTAAATAGTACCAAGAAGGTACTGCAAATGTACAAAGAAGATAACAGCTCCACCATTACACATTAGCTCATGCAGTGCAAAAATTCCAACATGGATTCTATACTCTACCTGCCTATCCTTACAAAAAACAAAATGATTTTGTTATAATCTTTTTTAACATATGATATATGTTGCTTTTTCTCAACACAGAAAAGTGTGCCACATAAATTGGGACGGAGGAAGTATCCAGGAGGGCAAAGCAGTGGAATTCTGTAGTGAAAGTATCTGATGCAGAGGACAAGCGAAACCTACCTTCTCTCCATCCCTCCCCTCCAAAGGAAAGATCACTAAGGAATATCTTTATATAAATCCACATCCACATTTTTCCAAAGCAAGTTCTTAGAACAAAGGAGCTACCAACAGGTAGAAGAAACATACAACAACAACAACAACCCAGTGAAATCCCACAACGTGGGGTCTGGGGAGGGTAGAGTGTACGCAGACCTTACTCCTACCAAGGTAGGACGGCTGTTTCCGAAAGACCCTCGGAGGTAGAAGAAACATAGACTAACGGAAATATATAACTAGTTTCACATAATCACAGACAGAATTAGAGATATCTAACATAGAGAGAATCATGAAACAAAAGGAAACTAATCAGGTATCAACTGTCAAAAGCTCACCATCCTTCGTCATTTGTTACAGGGTGCTGCCAAGCTAATTCCACCCAGCGATTTGAGAAAACAGGTGGGAGATGCTGCGTGCATGCTAATATGTGTACTGAACATACCACTTCAAATCCTCAACAGAAAGTGAAAATCCAATCACATATCTGCAGAAGCCAAAGCCAGCAGTAAGAGTAACCAAAATGCTGCGAATATTTGCCACTCAGTTTTATTAGAGCACCGTAAAACCTTACAAAGCTGTGTATATCTACCATACCGAAGCTCTCTCATGAAGTTTGACATGTACCATACTCATCAATATGGCCGACTGCTTCAAGTATTGATGAGTATGTAATAAGATCATATTCAAAACCATCGGCCCTCATCTCTTTCATCAGCCTTGCAGCTTCCTCAAACATGCCAGCACGACTTAGGCAACCAAGAATGGTGTTGTAAGAGACAGCATCAGGTTTATTTGTTGAATGTTTCATCTTTGTAAACATCTCGATCGCTCGCTGTGGATCACTAGTCTTGGCCAAACCATTTAGTATTATGTTAAATGAGTTTAAGTCAGGAGAACAACCATTTTCTTCCATATTACGAAGCATGGAAAAAGCATCATCTAGCATACCTGCCCTCACCAGCCCGGACATGAGTGCATTATATGCATATACATCAGGAGAGCCTCCCAGTTTTTGCATCTCATTGAAAAGATTGACAGCCTCATTCAAACGGCCACATTTCCCAAAGTGCTTTATCATTACAGCATATACCCGAGAACTGCTAGATCCACAACTCTCTTTTAATTCTTGAAACAACTCATTTGCAGCTTCATAGCGTTTTGCTTTTCCAAGACTATTGATCAAGCTGCAATAGGCAGCTGGACAAGGAGGAAAGCACTTCTCATCCATCTCCTCAAGCAAGGCTAACGCCTTTTCAACTCTATTTCTCTTGCAATACCCATCAATAAGTATTGAATAACTAAAAGAGCTTGGAGTGACACCATTTGCTTTCATTCTGTCAAACCAAGATGAAGCCTCGGATACTGGTGCTTTCGACTCAAACAGGGATTTTATAATAGTATTATATGTCACAACATTCGGTTTACAGTTTAATGATTCCATTTCATTAAACAATTTATAAGCATCACCTATACGTCCTCCCCTTCCTAGAAGGTTTATCACATTGTTTATTAACACAACATCCGGCTTACATCCCTCTTTTAGCATGGACACAAATATAGAGTATGCCGCCTCCATTCTACCAGCTTTACCAAGCCCTCTTATCAATTCAGTGTAAGTATACACAGTTGGGGCACAAGCATTCTTCTTCATCTCATTGACTAATGCTAAAGCCATTTCAACCTTACCCAATTTGAAGTAAACTGCTAACAAGGTTGTATATATCTTTGCAGTGGGATGTAAACCATTATCCTTCATTTCATCAAACAACCTAACAGCAGAATCATCACGACCTAGCTTTGCATAGGATGATATAAGAGCACTGTAAGTAACTGTATCAGGGAAACAATTGCCCTCATTACACATTTCACTGTAAAGCTCATGTACTTTTTCATGTTGACCCTCTTGCATCAGCATAAAAATAATGGAATTGTAAGTTGTTGCAGTCGGCTTGCACTTGCGGCCTTTAATCAGGTAAAATATTGATAGTGCTTTGTTTACCATTTTTGCCCTGCCCAAAATTCTTACTGTCTCGGAGAGATCAGCAGGAGTAACGACACATGTACTCCGTGCCATTTCTTTCACCGTCTTCCACATTTCGCCTGTCAGCCCAGCTTCTTCAAGACATCGAATCAAAGCCAGGTAGGTAGTTGAGTCATGTTCAAAGTTCCTCCTTTTGCCAGCCCACTTGAAAAACTGAATTTTCACACTGATCTCCATGTCAATTTTCAAAACCTCTCGAACCAATTCATTATCTACTTTCAGCTGTAGCACCTCCAAGGCCTTTTCAGCATCAGGACCCCACTTAAATATCTTCAGAATCCTGATGAACCTCTCATCCAATATCCTTACAGAGCCCCTTCTTAAGGGTGGTCGCTTCTCTTGGAATCCTTCTGTTTCGGCCTTAGGCCTTGAGATTTCAAACATTTTAACAATTTCACTTTCTGCAACATAAAAGAAATAAAGGGTATTACCATCACTATCTTTGTGCCTTTAGGAAAAAATCAATGTTTTTTACAAAGTTCTACGTGTCATGAAAAATCCCAGCATCTGCATTTGGCACACATAGTAACCTCAAATTTCCTACTACTCCCTCCGTCCCATTTTAGCTGTTATTTTAGCTCAAAAAAGTAGTCCATAAATAATTGTCACTTTAGAAATTCAAGACTAAAGTTGGCAATTGTTTCCAACTATACCCTTAACATTAAAGGAGTTCTTTTTTTAATACTGCTCAATTCTCAAAAAACAAACTGAGTAAACTGTACCTTGTATTTTGTTTTTCTTAATGAGCGTGAAAAGAGATAAAGCGACGGTTACTAGAAAAAAGATACCAAAAGCTGGAATCTAGTAGTACATCTATATTTATGCATCAGTAATATACCGCAATCAATACACAAGCTCTTTCCTGAATTTACAAACAAAATGATCGATAAGTACATTTTGAATACTGAAAATCAATAATATAGTTCAGACGAAGAAATACTGACCTGTCTGCTTAATTCTCTGGCACAAACAAGAAAATGTAGATATACTTCTCCTTGAACAAACTGTTTCTATCATCATTGTAACTTTCAACTTCAAGAAGCAAATATACTGCCCACAATCAGTACCTATAATAATATTCGCTAAAATTCATGAGCACCCAATACGATGTAGAGGAAGATAAGTGCATCTCAGGCTAAAATAGTCGGCGGATGTAAATGTACTACACACTACTCTGACAGAAACAAAAAAGGGGAAATTTTCAAAAATATACAGCCCAACATAAAATATTACGCCACGTATCCATATTTTCAGTTTATACAATATTATACTCCCTCCGGATCAAAAAGAGTATCCACTTAGTCATTTGCACACTCCTAGAAAATACTAACTTCTAGACAAAATAGGTAATTTGACTAAACTGCCTCTAATTAAATAGGTATTGAGATTTGATCGCATAACACTTAATAGGGGCAAATCTGAAAAAATAAAGTTAATTCTTCCTTGATTTGATAAGTGACACTCTTTTTTACACCCCCCCCAAAAAAAAAAAAGCTAAGTGGACACTCTTTTTAATCCGGAGGGAGTATTATACAACATTATACCTGGGGAAAAGCATTATACATAATGTACCAACCTTGTATAAAAGGTTTTTATACACAAATATGGGCTAAACCGGGTAACAAACTCAAAATATAGGCTAAACCTAAGATGTCATGAGCACCCAATTTGACTGGAACTCTATATATAGTCACCCAACACTTTTAACTTTAGCATACAAAAGCAACAAATTACAAGACTTAATTAGCTCAATTCTAACAATATAAGCCTCATAAAGTCTTACTTGAGCATATTCACAAACACCTTATGTGCATATATTAGAGAGCATGTAGAACTAACCCAAAAGGTCAAACAAGCAAGATGTATAAGTATATGTATACTACATACTTATCAAATTCAACGATCAATTTGCACACTTTAATCACAAGAGAAAATTACAGTGGCAGGTATAAAATTAGGCTTGCTATACACTACTCAACAGAAAAAAAAAAGAAAAAAAAAAGGAGAATTACACTTTTGGTCCCTTCAGTTATTACAAAATTACGATTTTGGTCCTTCCAATATATGACTCAACATATTTAACCTTAGTTAATTAGAATGTGTGTTTTTGGTCCATTTACATAGGAAATATGTTATACTTAAGACTATTTTAGAAGTACAATAACCTCAACTTGAACGGTATAATGGTTAATAGTTATAAGAATTTGTGAATATTCAGAGATCAAAAGATCACATTTAAAGTAATTAAAGGTTAAATGTACTGGATCAAATATGATAAGGACTAAATTAGAATTTACCTATAATTGAGGGACCAAAAATGCTATTAGCCCAAAAAATAATGGATGAAGAGATATTTTTTCCACCTGCCTTGAAATTCAGTTTATAGGGCTCTAAAAGTGAGTTGGGATTTCTTTTTTTACTGTGCAGTGATATTTCAGAAAGTGAGAAAGAGATTGGGGTAAAATGAAAAAGTTGAAAGGATTACTAAGAATGAAGAATTGGAATTAATGGAAGCAGTGAGGTTTGAATGCTTAGGTTAGTTGTTACGGCTTGCGGCAATGAATTTGAGGATGAAAATTGGCACAATTGCCGCTTTTTGAATGATTATTAAAGTTGGACAAGTTACATTTGGCCGGTCTGCAAATAATAATTACATTGCTAGTTAAATTTATAAAAAACTATACATCATGTTGTATAATTAATATATATTATGTATTAGTTTAAAAAAAAATTACTGACTATTATTTTGATGAGCAGTTATTCATGTCAATTTTCTTGTTAAATATTAGCCAACTTTTTAAAACTATTCAAAGTTTATCTATTTTAAATGTGAAAATAAAATTAGATAAAAATATAACTACATTGTAGCTAAACCACAAAATTAGAGTTTGAGATGTGCAATTCAAATTTCAGGAAAATTTTGTAATTTGAACCGTCTCCTATGAGAAGATAGTGTAATTGAATTTTCGTGAAGTTTCACTTACACTATTTTGAACTTTATTTCTAGTTTGAACTTGAGTATTGTTACTGAATTTCATGACCTTCCTAAAGTTCTAACTGAATACTATTATGAACCTTCAATTGTATACATTTTAATATCCTCAAGTTTTACTTATAGAAGTTGAAATTCTATACAATTTTTCTTTAAGTTTGAAGGTATAGATTACCAAGAAATACCATAACGAAAATAATAATATTATCTCACTCATGGTGCGCATATAGAATTTATTAGAAGATACTATCAATGAAATAATTTCTTAACATTATTTCAAATCATTTTGCTACACAGTACCTATTTCACTTAAGAAACTCTATATATTACCCTAAGAGAAGTAATCCTTTAGCGTCTTATTTCACGCTTGGCATTTAACAAAATAATGTTTTAACATCATTTCACTCATGAATCATGATGCCTAAGTCCTATATTATAAATTTAATAAATTCTTTAAGTTTAAACCTTTATTAGTTCCATGGCTATGAATTTTTTTTTTTTTTATCGACTATAATAAATGACAAAAAAAAAAAATAGTTGTTACGTAATTGCTTTGCAGAAGAAATTCGTATTCACTTATTTGAGAATTTGTATTTTATTGTTACAATTCTATCAGGTCTATTTCATTCCAAACGTTCTTGCTTCGCAAAAGGAATTGGTCTCCATACATTTGAGAATTCATATTCTATAGTTACGATTCTATCATATGTTTTCTTCATTCCATCAAAAATCGATTTTATGAAATAGCCGCATATGATCTCCTCCTCTGCCTTCGTATGATAATTTATCACACAATCAAATTATTTTATGCATTAAATTTCACTTGACTATCTACAATTTCATTGCATATGCACAGTGTAGAAGCTTTGTATAAATCTAACGCCCAGTGTTTTAAAAGGCGAGGCGTTTTTCATATGCCTCACCCAGGCGTAAGCCCGAGGCATGGGGCGTAAGCCCTAAGCCCTATGGATATCTAATTTTTAATATTTTCTAAATTAATAAAATAAAAATATAAGTAAAAAATATATTAAAATTATATAAATAAAAAAGAATTAGTATAAAAATGTATATCTTTATTATTAACATGCTAACATATGCATGAACTATTAATTTTTTTTTTTTTTTTGAAAAAGTGAATGTAAAGATGCATTACACAATAACATGATTATGATAAAACATAATTAGAGTTGACAAAACGATACTCTGTCCTAATAATTCAAAGATAAAATTGACAATAATATAAAGTTATTATTTTAAAACCTAAAACTAGATACAAATTAATATTCATTATAATAAAAATAGCCAGAGTTGAGTCTTCTAAACTAGAGTGATATCAAAAGAAATTCTAAAACTAAAAACTATCTTGAAAAAGATAAATTGAAGAATGCTAATCTTGAAGAAAATTAAGCATAAAGAAGGAAAATGCAAACATGGAAGATAGTAAGAATTGGAGGACAAAACTGTTTACTTTGTAGTTTACTTTGCATACGAAGGTGTAAAGTGCATATGTTACTCCGTAAACAACAATGAGAAAAGCTTATGAAATTAGGATAAACGATTAGAAAAGACTTTTGACTTTTTGAGATATTTAGTTTGAAAATTTACTATGAATTAATTATGGAATATTTAACTTTTAAAAAAAAATATTAAGCAATTTTGGCTGAAATTTGTAAAAGTTCCCAGGGCTTACGCCCTAAATGTTGGGGCTTGCGCCTAGGCGAAAGCCCCGAAGGTTGGGGCTTACGCCCCAAGATACTTGGAATTTGGTTATTCACCATGTACGAGGATCCCCGCTAAGCATCCATGGCTGAATGGTTAAAGTGCCTAACTCATAATTGGCGAATTCGTAGGTTCAATTCCTACTGGATGCACGCCAATGGGACCCTTCAATAAGTCTATTGGAATTGGCTTTGTATCAATGGAATCTCACCATCCATACAAAATAGAAAGAAAAGAACCTATTTTGCATAACTCAAAATTGACAATTAGTGATACAGAATTTCATTAAGCAATTTTATCTATTAGGTTAAGGGCAAAAGATATGAAAATATAGAATTTTTTTCTTTTTTAATTGAATTCTGCAAATAGGTCAATGGGGTTTCCAAAGGAATGTTGTTATGTTATTTTGAAGGTTCACTAATCCCTTGAATCAACCCTATCCTTCGCTTTCCTTTTTTTGCCCCCATGTCGCCACACGGGGGGAACATGGGGACGTAAAAATGAGGGTCCTATCACCATTTCTTTCTTTCCCGATCGCCTGAAAGGGACAAAAGAAAGATCTTGTTGTTTTTCAATAATTTCTGATCTCTAGTGGACCTCTCAGTAGGATTCGAACCCAGATGAAGTTCTGACCATCTATCAGAGAAAAAAACGAACGGATCTTGTAGGATTCTCGGGGCTTGCGCCTAGGCGAACGCCCCGAAGGTTGGGGCTTACGCCCCAAGATACTTACGCCCCGCCTCGGTGCATTTTTGGTATGCCACGTCCGGGGGCTCGCCTCAAAAATGCCTTTTAAAACACTGCTAACGCCACGCTTTGTTTAAATCTAACGCCATGATATTGAGTAGGGGTGTACAAAGTAAACCGACAAACCGCACCAAATAGATAAACCGAGAAAAAAACCCGACTAGTGATTTAGTGTTAAAAAAAAAAAATCTAACCATAATTGATTTGATTTTAACTAAAAAAATCAAATCGAATCAAATCAATCCGACGTTACATATATTCAATTTTTAAAATATTTGATACATAAAAATATTTATTTGTAATGTAATTTATAAATATTTCTTAATTTTTTTTTATCTATTATCATATTATTCAAGCTTGAACTTAGAATTTTAAACGTCAATAAGTTTTATATCTTAGTAATTCAAATAACGTCCAAACCAAAACCAACTCAACATTAATACTAACAAAAGAAATTCAATTTACCATTAAGAATGAGAATAATGTTAAATATCTATTCTTTAATTTTGCAAAATTAATTTAGAGAGTGAAAGTACATAACTTAAGTTTTTTTCTTTATCATGTAACTAATACTTATTAACCATACTTATTTTACCATGACTTAATTTTTCTAAATTATGATCATTTTCTTTATAGCTTGTTAATAAATAATATTTATTCTAACTAATTTTATTAACTTTTATTAAATATTTTAATACAATGCCTATCACTCTTTTCACATTTTATTCTATCTTACTAAAACTAAAGAAATATTTAAAGAAAAATTATATATTTTGTATCAAGACTATTCCGAAAAAAACACCCGAAAAATCTAACATTAAAAAACTCAAATTTTATTGGTTTGATTTGATGTTTAAATTTAAAAACCCGACACAATTAATTTGATTTAGTGTTTAAAAAAGACAAACTTACAGATATAACTACCTTCTATGAGGATCTTACCATTAGTAGCTATCATTTTCCAAATTACAATTCGTAGCTTACTTTTAAGCAAAAGCTGTGTATTCCATATGTATTTTGTGTATTCGCATGTATTTGGGCGAGACTCTCCCCTTGCCCGCCCAGGTTCGAACCCAGCCAACAACATTACTTTTCTTACATATTTTTTTTAGCTTCTTCTCCTTGTATTTTGAGTGTATTTTTGTCATATGTATTTGGCTCATATTGTATCTCATGTGTATTTGATGTCACATGTATCTGATGTCACGTGTATTTGAACTTTATTTGAATGTATGTCATATGTATTTGACTCATATGTCTTGTATCCCATATGTATTTGAGCTTCTTGTCTTGTATCTGAATGTATTTTCTTCATATACATTCAGATACGAGACACTTAGGCCAAACACACTCATCTCTTACGTATTTGAGCTTCATATACATTCAGATACGAGACACTTAGGTCAAACACACTCATCTCTTACGTATTTGAGCTTCTTGTGTTATATCTGAATGTATATGAAGACAAATACATTCAGTTACAAGGCACTCAGGCCAAATACATATAGATGAGCCAAATACATATGGCAAAATACACTCAAATACAAGAAGAAGAAACTAGGGAAAATATGTAAGAAAAGAAATGTTGTTGGCCGGGTTCGAACCTGAGCGGGCAAGGTGAGATCCTCGCCCAATAACCACTTCAGCCACTCCAACTTTATGTATTTTGGTGTAGCTACGAATGATAATTTACAAAATCACTATAGCTACTACATATAAATAAATTAAAAGGTATTTATTATCAATAATTACCTCTTAGAAGAAACTACACCAAGTAAAAATTCCTTTAAAAAATCCAAATCAACCCGATTCACATACACCTAAATACTATTAGTACTATTGAGTGTTTATTTCAATTCTTTTCTTTTTAAGAGCTGGTATAGAATGACTCGGTTGATCAGTAACTATCATATTTCTTTAATTAATGCATTGTATGTTCCATTCTTTCCCCGGAGTTGTATTTTTTGTTTTTTTCCAATAATATAAGAAACAAAGTAGACCATACGACTCACCCTCTTTTCCATTTATACTGAGATCCAATATCAAAATCAACAGAAAGACCATTATAAAACAAGATTGATCTGGTTCAATGCTGTTTGGTGTACCGCGTAAACAGGATCCTCAGTTCAGACTGATAAGCTCAAACATAACTATAATCTATTGGTTGTTCTGTCTTGAACAGTCCTGCACGACCTTCATGTTGCCAAAAATAACATGATTTTCAGCAAATGAGCTTCCTGAATCATACAGGCCTGCTTATACTTACTATACTTCGAAGAAAATCCATATGTCTAGCAAATAAATCTTAATCTATTCAATCTGGCAATCCTCTAAAGGAAGAATTCCACATCATGAACAGTATAACAAGTAGTTGATCGCAAGTACAGTTCTTCCTCCAAACCATTTTAGATGAGACAATAATCGATGCAGCAAACAGATAGGAGAATGTTTTTTTTATAATGAAAGGCAAGGTGCTTAATCTAGTCTATCTACAAGGAGCCGAACATCACTTGGCAAATCTTTTAGTGAAAACAGAAATGTGGGGAAGAACAGCAATTGAATTTCACATAAGGAAAACCCTCTGAAAAGCAGGATTTTAGAGAGTCGATAAATGATATAGCTTGACAGGTAATAGCCGAAAATGATCACAACAATCTAATGACAAAATGTTGATTGCTGCTATAAGTACTTTAAAAACTTGAGGGTAAAATGCAAAAAGTAATACAAACCGAACCAAGTCTTTGCCTTCACAAAATATTTGAAGACCAAACCATCAGGTTTAACTCACGAAGCACTTGGCGCAGTCTCAGGTTTTTCCGTCTCCATTGGCTCAGCAGCAGGTGGTACTTCACTGCCAGCACTGGCACCCTCAGTTGCATTTGCATTTCCTGCATTCAGACTCTCCGCACCTTGAGGTTGTTGCTCACCTCCTTGAGGCGATTGAGGTGGTGGTGTTTCCGGAGTTGTTGGCTTAGCTGGCTTAGGCTTTGTCATTATAGGCCTACAGACCCTGTAAAAACAGATAGTACCTCGAAAATGACAAGTAGGCTAAGCAGGCGGAGAAATATCAAAGGAAGAAAGAAACAAACAGGTGCTCCTATGTAGAAGACGTACAGAGTGACTAGCAAAGCAAGAAATGATATCAACAAAGACTTGTGGGTACAATTAGCTCAAATATCTAAATCTACAAGTTATGGAAAAATAATATCAGCAAACAGTACCTATCAAGTGCCTCTGCTTTCTTTCGAACATCAGCCGACAAAAGAACAGGGTTGGCATATTTTGGAAGAGCATCTTGCTGCTGCTTTTTCTCTCTAAACCAAGCTTCGGCTTCGACACACTCATTCAAAACCTAGGAAGTGCAGGAGAAACATAAGCATCAAACCACACTTTCCGGAAGAAGAGAGATGACCATATAGAGGCAAATATAAAGATTAAGCAGATATCTGCATACCTTCTGCTTATCTGCTAAATCAATGTGATCAAACTTGGGATCACTTGACATGGCCGCCTCTCTGTAACTATTTATGCAATAAATAAATTGATCAATTACGGGACCCCTCTCCGTGGACTCCTTATATCGTTGCTCAATCGGGTCACCTTGCTGCAGATTCACACTAAATCAGCTCCATACATGCATAAAAGACTAGCGAAAATAGGATATGTGAGAAACACCAACCTTTTTAAGCTCCTCAAGCTTGGCAATGTAAACACCCTTAGTTTCATCCTCTCCATCTTCATACAACCAATCTTCCGTTTCTTGAAGTTTAGCAATAAATTGTTCTCTTTCTGAATCAGTTACAAACTCTTGATATTTATCTGAAAGCTGGATATATTAAGGGGAAAGTTGTCAGTGACATACCAAATGTTTTCATACAACCACCATAAAAAGCCAACAAATACCTTATTCCTCATGTCGTAAACATATGACTCAACAGCATTCTTCTTGTCCTTCGTCTCTTCCATAACACGGTCCTGAAGAGCCATTTCGAATTCTTTCTCAACAGCCTTCTGAACATCAGCAGCTGCCATTGCACCATAAACAATCTCTGTCACTGGTACAGCTGTCTTCTTGACCTTTTTCTTAGGGGCTTCAACCTGCAAAAAAAATGAAACGATATGCTAAGCTTTACTGACATCTTTGAGCTAACACACTGAAGCAGAAGAGAAATATTAGTTATTACCCCAACATTAATTTAGCGAGCTGATGTCTTTTAAGGATTAAAATAAGAGTGATGTGTTACCTTAGCATCTGTCTCCATTTGGACAGGTTTGTCTCCAGAGTCTGGAACCCCATTCTCAGCTCCTTTAGCATCTTGCATATTTACATCAGTTTCCGATGTAGTTGAAGGAGCAGCATCAGCTGAAGCTTCATCTGTTTCCATTTTGGCAGGTTCTTTAGCTGTCTCTTTTACAACTGGGACTTCCACCTCTTCTTCTTCCAAAAGCTAAATTACAGACCAAAACCATAAGATTAGATGATATTCTTCCCATTCACTAAATAATTTAAGGGAGATAAAAATTTAAAAAAAAAAAAAAAAAAAAAGAAGGATAAACCACAAATTTCTGGACTTACAGTTGCGGACTCAACCGAGACAATACCATGCAGACTTAGGCGGACTTTAACTTTTAGTTTGGCCCTTTCACCCTTTGTAGATTGGAATGGTCCGATCTGTCAAAAATACCAAACACAATCCAAGTGAGCCAAGGACTCGCCTGAAACAAGAGGATCTATTTTCCTCTAATTACAAAAGAAAACATAGAATCTAATTAGTGAGTGAAACTCAGAAATACCGTGTAAGTACTGATCTTTGCTGGCGCCTGCAACTCACTGACATCAGCATACTGTACATCTATTGTAAACGTGCCAGATCTGTAGAATGTCAGAGCTTTCACACTGGGTATCGGATTCCCTTTGGGGAAAACAATCGTGCTCTGGTGATTCTCTGAAGCTCCATTTTGTGCATCTGGAGCAGGCCCCTTCCACGATAATGCAATTGAGAAAGGGAAGCTCTCATTGACCTTCAATAAGCCAACTAGAACTCTTAGTACAGTTGTTACACTCAGAAATCACCACAATCTATTCTGCTAGGAGGTAGATATGCAAGTAGCAACATATTCTTTTAGTAAAGGTAAGAAGCAACACAGCTGGCATTTGCTTCAACAAGAATATTAGTGGTTCTATAATAAAAATCGTGCATTTCCTTCATCCTTCAAGAAGACAACTTCTTCTACCTCCCAATTTCTCATTCATTACCCTCGTATTCACACTTCATTCAAGTTAACCTAGGTCCCATTCAGACAACTAATAAAACAAAGGAAAAATCAAAAGCATATTTCAGTATTTATCTTCACAGACTAAATTGATGCCTACTTAATAGTTTTGTTTTGATAGGTTTAAATAATATGGAATTATCAACATTGCAACACATTATAAGGTTGAAAACCCTGAATCTAAGATGACTATGGAACAGTATATCGACCAAGAGAATGCAAGGCTGACAAGCTGTTACCTTGAATTCTCGCACTTTAAAGGTAGGACTGAGAATAGCACATTGCAGTGCAGCTCCTTTGGCCACACATTCACTTGCATTCATGGTGCGTCTTGGTTCCTTACCGAAGAACTCTGTCAGAATCCTCATAATTGCAGGGACCCGAGAGCTTGACCCAACAACCTCAACTGAATGAATGTTCTCAGTAGTAAGCCCAGCTTCGGCAAGAGCTTTCTCCAGTGGTTTCTTCACTCTCTCCAGTATAGGGATGCTGATTTGCTCAAACTCATCCCTCTTGATAAACCCTCTGACATCCTTCTCATCCATTAAACACTCTATATTCAAAGGTGCCTCAGGGTTTGCACTGAGAACCTTTTTCAACTTTTCACAAGCAGCTCGAAGTCTAATGCATGCCCTAGCATTTTGGTAAACATCAATTTTGTATTCTTCCTTGAACTTTGCAGCAAAATGTTGGAAAATAGCTTCATCAAAATCCCTGCCACCAAGATTTCTGTCAAATGAATGAGCCAATATCTTCAATTGGCCTTTTTTGAGGCCAGCAATACAAACTTGCAAGCTTGCATGTCCAACGTCAACAAAAGCAACATTCAGTTGGTCATTTTCTGGTAAATCTGTCTTGTAAATACCATATGCTAATGCAGTAGCTGTTGTCTCATGAATTAGATGCAAAGGGTGCAAGCCAGCGATGGTGGCTGCATCCATTACAGCTCTTCTCTGAAGATCAGTGAAATAAATTGGAATTCCAATACAACAATCAACTACTACTGCATTGAGATTCTTTTCTGCTATAGTTTTGAGATCCGAAAACACCATTCCAAGAACCTGGGTAGGTGTAAAAGTTCTCATTTCTCCCAAATAGCGCGCATGGATCAGGGGATATCCATCAGGCCCTTCAGTTACTGAGAAGGGCAGTGCCTTAAGATCTCTTTGCAGCTCAGGATCTGAAAATTGCCGCCCTATTAACCTCTTTATCTGGGAAATGGTATTCTTTGGGTTCATCATGCTTGATGCTGCACCAGCAGTACCGAGAAATCGCTGCTTCTCTCCAAAGCAAACTATGGCTGGAGTTTCCCTTTTTGATTCGTCATTAAGTACAACATCAATTCCTCTCTGCCTAGCAACCGCAACGACACCACTCTCATTCCCGAAGTCAAAACCCACCACACTCATCCTTGCTGGCTGCGATCACTTGATATCCAACAGCACGAAAAGTACCTGGACACCATCAAATATAAGATGTAATGAACTAAAACATCAGCATCCACTGTAGGTGAATCAACATGAGTTTTAAATGGTAGCACCCAAGAGCAACATCAAAAAGTGATAGCCGTTCCATTAATAAACACAGACAGCTGATCACTCTTGGAACGTGATTACACTATAAAGTAATCATGGATACACGAAAGAGAGCAAATAAATTTTCTTCTTTGCTTTTTTAGTAAAGAGGGCAAATAAGATGGCGTGACGTGATCAATAATCTCCAGACACGTCATTGAAAAATGTCAACAGATCGAAATAACGTGGACTCAAAATTCAAGAACAATTCTCTTTTTAGTTTCCCCAATATCCAAAGTTCAACTACAATTTTATCTAATTTTCATTCCAAGGATACTTTCACGCATGAATGACCTTGCACACCTACCAACAAGGCGGGAAACGATTAGAAAAGGACCGATGAGAACTCGATTTTTTAAATCTACTAGCATGATCTTATGCTTTGATTTTATTACACTGTTTTTTCTTTCACTTTGGTTATCTTTAATATTTGTTCTGTGACTGTCAGTACTTCTCTTTCTTCGATAATTTTCATCATAACTTTTTCCTCTTGCATTTCTTTCAAACCATTTTCTGAGAAAACGATTTTCTTGAGCCGAGGGTCTATTGGGAACAACCTCTCTACCCCACAAAAGTAGGAGTAAGGTCTAAGCACACCCCCACCCTCTCCAGACCACACCTGTGGGAGTATACTAGGTATGTTGTTGTATCTAGGAATACACCAAACATGCCTAAAATTCACCATGTAATACTCTTTGCATTGACTTGTATAAACCTAGTCCGACAATTTTTTTCGATATTATAAACTTAGTCAGCACTGATCCAATGCCGATGCTTCATTTTCCCCCGAAAAGAATCTTCAATGACAAGAGAATTGATCTGATTGAGGATTAAGCAAAGACTGGCTACCTAGTAAATTACAACACCAATCTATCTAGCCTAACGGATTTGCTATCCTCCCCTTTTTCAATCTTGCACCTTTGATAATAAACTTCATTTTCTTTCTGTTATTTTCTAAAGATAGATTAAAGTGTTTGCCCTTAACTGCAAATTTCCTACTCACCCCGTTCACTTTTACTTATCACATGACTAATCTTCGGAGCTAAATTGAATTAGATTAATTCAATATTTAAAATTTAAAGAAGCTATAAGAAAAATAGCAATCTTTGTCATATTAATATGATGATGAAAAACTACATCTTAAAATGTTAGGTCAAAAAGTTTGACTCTCGATAGGCAAAACGTGACAAGTGGGAATACCAATTATAAAGCCTTTCATGAAGCTATAAAACAGTCGAGATTCAGTTAATTCCTAAGAAAACATAATGCAGCATGCAATTTACAAAGGGATCTGTCAAATTTTAACCGATGATATTACATCCACAGCTAAACAGCGCTAAATCTAAACCAATCAAACAATCTACAGTAACAAATTCCTAAAAGTAAAAAAAAAAAAGAATCATAGATCTGAAAATTGTGATACAAGTTTTGTGATTCAAACGATACCTTGAAGATGAAGAATAGAATCTTCTGGAATCTCTGTTCCACGCACTCTGTTAGTGTAAGAGCCAAACGGAGGAATACTCAAAAAATACAAGGGTTTTAAAGGAGAAGAGGAGGGGTTTGTGTAGAATTCTCGAGTTTTATTCTTTAAATTACTAAAAATATATTACTCCTTTTTCTTTTTCTTTTTCTTTTTCTTTTTCTTTTTCTTTTTAAATTTAATTAATTGACAGGGGAGATTCGAGTGGTCCTAGATGTCTCTAGACGTATTCTAGAAACTTCTCTTCCTTCGTGGATCCAAGACAGCCATATTTAGAACCTATATTTAAGGAATTGGAAACTCATACACAGCCTGTTTGGATGCGCTTAAATTTTTTTTTACTCATTGTAGCTTCTTTTAAGATCTAATTATTAATATTAATTATTTTTTTATTTAATTATATTTAGTAGCTAATTAATTTTTCTAAATTATAATTGATAGCTATATTAAAAATACATACCCAAATGCATATATTTTTCTCTATTTTCACTCACTACTCATTTCAGATTTCTTATTTCTCAAAACCCTATAAAACTCTCTCTCTCTCCCCTTCTCTCATCTGTGCCGCCATAACCACCACCATCACGGCCTGCGCCGCCACTACCCCACCACCGGAGACAGCCTCTCAACCAGGCGTGAAACACATATTTGAAGGTATTCATACAGATCTATTCAAACGTTTTCTTTCTGTTTGAAAACCAACATGAAGGTATAAAAGGAACGGGTTCATTACTACGAGTTTTGTTGGTGTCTTTGGTTGGATTTTAGTTGTAGACGGATATTATGCCTACTCACACCAGTGCTCTCTTCGTTGTCCTCAACTTCGTTCCCCTTTCTTTTTAAATCTTTTCTTTTAAGCAATTTGCAGACTCATGTTGTACAAGTACTACAATTAAGAAGAAAATTTTATTAAGTATTAACACCCATTTATTTTTTAAGATTAAGACGTAAAAATTTTGTGGGTATTTTATTTGGATATTGTTATTTAATTTTTAAATACATCAAGGTGGTATTCATATACATCTGCTTCACCGTCGTGTTCATCGCCAGAGATAGGGATCTTGTTGGTGACGGTGACTGTGACGGGAGGTTGTTGGTGACGGCGACGTATTGCAGCGGCTCAGATCTATGGTGACAATGACGGTGACGGTGGTGTCGCCGTTGTGTTTCAGATATGGCCGGAAAAAAGTGTGTTTGTGAGCTCTAGCTGGCTCAGATCTGCAGATTTGAGTGTATTTTTTAGTATATTTGTTAAAAGCCAAACACACTATTTTTTTATTGTATTTGTCATGTATTTGAATGTGTTTGTCTTGTATATAAATGTATTTGTTGAAATCCATTCAAAGACAGTATTTTCAAATACATGGAAATTTGAATGTATTTGGCTTCATATGTAGTTGAAATATTCATAATGTATTTGAAATTTTGTTTGAATCGATTAAAATACAGTGAATATATGAACAATGTTTTTAAATACACGAAAATTTGAATGTGTTTGATCTCAAATGTATTTTGAACGTACACAGTGTATTTTAAAATACATCAAAGACATACATAAAAAAAAACCACTGAAATACATCAAAGCCAAAAAAAAAGAAAGTAAAATACATTAAAAAAAATCACTAAAATACATTTAAAAAAATCATTGAAATACATAAAAAAAAGACATTGAAATACATTAAAGCAAAAAAAAAAAAACATTGAAATACATTAAAAAAAAATCACTGAAATACATCAAAGTAAAAAAAAAAAATCACTAAAATACATTAAAAAAATCATTGAACTACATCAAATACAGCTGAATGTTAGCTACGGATGGTAAATTAGAAAAGGTTGCTATGGGGAGTAAGTTGAACCTTTTAAGGTAGTTATTTCTGTAAGTTTGCCTTTTTTTTAAGCTTAAGCTAAATGGGCCAATTTATTTTTTAGGTTTATTTTAAGCACAAAATGACTTATAAGTTAGCTAGTCAAACACTCACAAAAGTTGAAAATAACTTATAAGCTGTTTTCAGCAACTTATAAGCTAAGCCAAACGGGCTTATAAATAGCCGACACTAAATTAATAGCCTACAAAAATATATATTTTTTGTATATTAATGTTAATGTTAATGTAATATATATATATATATATATATATATATATATATATATATATATATATATATATATATATATATATATATATGCCAATGTAATAATATTTGATCGTAACTGTCAAATGTGAAATTTGCTCTTTAAAAAATAGCTTAAGGTTTGATTCAAAGAAATGGTATATATTGTATAATAATGAAATAACTAATTATACATTGATTAGTAATGAATGAATTAATTATACAGTAATTTTAATACAGAGATTATTTTTTTTATTAAATATTTAGTTTGTAGTATTAAAAATTAGTACATCTTTTAGTATAGTTTAAATTGTGTGTTCATATATGTATTCTTCCAATCCACCATATGGTCTTTGGTTGTAAGGGGTATCATGAAAATCTGTACATGAAATCAAGTTCGTGCAAAAATCATGTAATTTAGATAGTAAAAGGGCGAAATAAAAAAAACATTCAATGAAAATCACACATATCAATTCAAGTTTAAAATTGTTGCCCTCCTTTAAATAGTTCTTTTACTTGTAAAAACTAGTCCTACAATGCAAAATAAATTATGCACGAAAAGAAATCTTTATCCAGATAGTTCTTTCATTTGTTTAGAGAAGGAAGATTTAATTCTAAACGAATAGAAGTATTTTTCTATTTTGTAATTTAATTCAAAAGTATTTAATATTAGTATTTTTATTTCACATTCTATTCTATATTAAATAATACATAAAGTTCCTCATTATTTTATACAAGTATTTATATTTGAAGAAAAGGGAAAATCTAAACAAACTTTGTATAAGTTATTCTGAATTTTATATCAAAATTAAACTTTTCTTAAAAGCCCAATCAAAATATTGTATAAGTTATTCTGAATTTTATACCTTACTGGTTTTTATGTAGAGAATGTCTAATTCATTATATTAGATGAAATAATAACACGATGTAATGCAAAAATTATGTAACTTTCATGACCACATGAGATTATAGTTCTAAACTGCTCGTAGCAATGAGAAACTAATGCAAGGTACAACTAAGACAAAAGATTGCAAGGAAAAAGAAAACTAAGTTGCTGAGCAAATTTTCTCCGGAGAACAAGTAATAGCATTAAAACAGGTTCTTCTTCCTTCTTACACCATTTTTGTTGCTTCAAACTGTGAATCTTGTAGTGAAAATTGTCACTACGAAAGAATGTCTATAATGTGCTTGATAAAATGTCTCAATTGGACCATTTAA
This sequence comes from Lycium ferocissimum, assembly GCF_029784015.1. Lineage (NCBI taxonomy): Eukaryota > Viridiplantae > Streptophyta > Magnoliopsida > Solanales > Solanaceae > Lycium > Lycium ferocissimum. Next base: position 54,839,953 of record NC_081353.1, on the reverse strand, counting down.
AAATATTACAGTAAGTAATTGAGAATCCTTAAAGCACACTATATATTGAATAAAGCTCGCAAACTATTTCACATAAATTTGATTGACATGCTTCTATTAACATGTTGACATAAACATATGTATTTGTAGCCAAAAAAATTCCTCTGAGATAAATCAAATTTGCTCTCCATTTGTTAATTAAAAAATAGACTCCATTGTGAAACGTTCTCATCTGTTACTACCATATGTTTTGTGATTCATTCTATAGACTTGCTTTTTAATCGGGTTTCTTTAAAATTACAGTTTTAAAAAAAAAAATCCAAGATGACAGATGATGTTGTTTCATGTTGTGCCTTTTGTTTTAGATTTATGGAGATTGCATCTAGCGAGTCTCAAAGTGGACGCAACGTGCCCATAAGACTTGGGATGGAATTTGACTCAGATGATCATGCATATGAATACGCTGCTACAATTGGTTTTAGTATTAGAAAAGAATATGCAAACAAACATAGAGTCCACGGGTACGTGACTTCAAGAAAATTTACTTGTTATAAAGAAGGCTATCGAGACAAAGACAAACGAGAGCCGACGATTCAAAAACATAGAAAGGAAACAAGGACGGGGTGCCTAGCTCATATTACTATGAATCGTCAATCGAATGAAAAGTATCGCAGCACTTCATTTAAAGAAAACCATAATCATCCTCTTGCTGATTCTTCTTTAGCTCATATGTTACCTTCACAAAGAAAGATAAAAGTTGCTCAAGCATATGGAATGGACTTATTAGATGATTCTGGAATACGCTCTGAAGCTTCATTTGAATATGTTGGTCGTCAAGTTGGAGGACAATGTTTTCTAGGTTACACAAAGAGAGATTTCAAGAACTATCTCCGGGACAAAAGAAAAGATAATTTGAAATATGGAGTGGCTCGTAGTTTGGTGGGATATTTTGAGAAAAGAACACTAGAAGATCCCGCTTTTCGATTTTCTTTAGACTTAGATGATGATGGTTTTGATAACTAATGTATTTTGGGTTGACGGAAAGATGATAAGTGATTTTTAAGATTTATGGAGATGTTGTGTCCATTGATACAACATATAGAACAAATAAAGAGTATCGACCCTTGGCATTGTTGGTTTGAATCATCATAGGGAAATGATTATATTTGGTGCAGCCCTTCCATACCAAGAAACAAGTGAATCATTTGAATGGATTTTTAATGCATTCTTTAGTATTATGTCTGTAAATAAACTGTAAACATTCATGACTGATCAAGATCCTGCAATAGTTGCTGCTATCTCATCAGTAATGTGAGAGACATATCACCGCCTATGTGTATGACACTTGGAAAAAAATATGTTTAAACATCTTAATCATATCTTTAGAGCTAATGCATCATTTCCAAGAGATTTTAGCAAATTGCTTTATGATTAAGAGTACGAGGAGGATTTCTTAAGTGCAAGGCAGGAAATGCTCGAGAAATATGACCTTGAGGATAAAAGCTTGTTGAAAAAACATATTTGCTATAAGGGAGAAATGGTCCATGACATATGGCAGGAATGCATTCTCAGCAGGTATGCGAAGCACACAATTAAGCGAGAGTTTTAATGGATCTTTGAGGGGGTATTTAAAATCTTATTTAGCTATTGTTTAATTTTTAAGCATTTTCAAAGGTCAATTGATGATAAGCGTGCAACTAAAAATAAATCAAATTTTGACATGACTCAAAGAATTTCTATTTTAAAGGTTAAACTTCCTTTATTGATTCATGCTAGGGAAGTATACACCTCAACTATATTTGACATGTTTCAAAATGAATGGGAAAGATCATTGCTAGTTACAATCAAAGGTTTTTGTGATGAGTGTCACGATCCAAATCGGATGGCCATAACCGGCATTCGGGCCCTACCTGCCGAGCACCGCCAACCATGCTTTCATATCATAATCATAAACAAGGGTGGACCACGAGGGTCATCAAATGGAAATCTGCTAGATCATAAGAGAAATATCTTTGAAAAAATGGAAGAGCCCGAAAAGAAATACTATATAACTATGCTGGACAAAACTGTGCAAGCCAACATGGCCATCATGGAATATTATACAGCAAAAATATAGGCTAAGGGGGCCAAACAACGTCTACCTATACCATAAGGGGTCGTTTGGTATACGGTATTAGCTGGGATATCTCAGCACTAACTGTGGAATTAATTTTGTACCATATTTGGTAGAAGGTATAAATTTATCCTGGCATAAATTTATACCTTGTACCAAACAAAGTATAAAGTGCATCCCAAACTTAAAGATGAGATATCCCATCTTATCCCATTAATCCTGAGATTAGTTTATCCCATCTCCTAAATGGGATAAATTAGTCCCAAGAGATGGGATAAATTAGTCCCAGGATTATGATCCTGGGATAATTTTGTCTACGTCCCAAACGACCACTAAATGTCTACAAGCCTCTACTGGAGTATACGACATAAAAAGGTCAGGACAAGGCCCCTCCATACCCGTATGTACATAAAATATAATGTACCAAAACACAAAAGCAACTCCGGAACAAGGGAAGTGCTCCAATATCAGCTGAGCAGCAACCTACAGAGGCGGATCATCAACCTCGTTACCCGAACACGGGCGCATAAAACGCGGCGCCCCGTAAAAGAGAGAGATGTCGGTACGGACAAAGTCGAGTATGTAAGGCATGAAAGTAACATGAAGGAGACATAAGTACATATATATATATATATATATATATATATATATACACATACGGACCTATGACCCCTCGTGCGTTATATACGCATATATTATGTATTATCTATGTGAGGTATGGGGAAGGTGACGGCGTTATATACGCACTACTACCCGATCATCCGGTCACGTAGTGATGACGATATATATATATATATATATATATATATATATATATATATATATATATATATATATATACGCGTGTGTGTGTGTGTGTGTGTGTGTGTGTGTGTGTGTGTGTGTGTGTGTGTGTGTGTGTGTGTGTGTGTACTGTGTGTTATATACGCATATATGTATACATGCACAATATTTATATATATCATTGGCCCTCAGAGGCAGTTCAGACATACAGGTTGCATTCCTTTTATCCTATGTACTTTTATGTCTCCTTCATGTTACTTTCATGCCTTACATACTACTTTATGTATGTATATATATATATATATATATGATAAGAGTACATCCTGAATCTGTCGGAGTGACATAAGGTCGTTGTCCGAACATCGTTATGAGATAGCATTTTCATCAACAGGTAACTCTATGAATCACACTGAATTGGAAGAAAGACGTACTGAACAACATTACTAGAACATGAATCAACATGGACCATCCCTAGCTATTAAGAATAGAATCATTATAGAGTAGCGTTACGTTTACGTTTTGTTCATAATGATCATGCCAAAAGAAGGAAAGTTAGCCTTAGCATACCGCAAGACATCAACAAAATCCCACAATGAAACTATTGGGCTAGTATTCGAATCTCCTTAGTCACTACAGTACACCTAGCAGCCAACAACACAACAATAATCCCATATGAGTCTCTTTAATTCCACATTACTACTCACCCCAGGATTTACATCAAAATAACCCAATATACGTTTTTTCTATAACACTTATACACTTTCTTCTTCTAATTATACCAAGTATAACATCCTCAATACAATCTCAACACCAACTAATATCCTTACAACAAGGTCTTAGCTTAAAAATACATTTACAATGACTCAAGTTAGATTACATCTCAACATAAACTGAAATTCATGTTTGAACCTTCCCTCCAACTCTTTTCCCTCCAAACCTAGCATAACCATTATATAAACTCATAAACATGGAGTTAAGATAGGATATTACCTCAAACTCAAGAACACATCAATCTAAGAGTGCTTCACCTTGAAATATCCTCCAAAACCACTACCAAGAGGAGAACCAAGTTTCCATAATCACTTTAGAACCTTTAAACACTTGATCTTCTCTTTTGATCCTTGATTTTTCTTAGGAGTTGATTAGATATTGTTGGAGAGAGTTCTAGAATGTTCGAGATCAGGGTAAGTGGAAAAAATGACTTAAAATGATAAGTATATGAAATATATAAAAAAATATAACTGCAGCCCACTTAAAAATACGACCATAGATACGGACTATATATTTAAATACAGTCCATAATTTTTTACTGTAATTCCCATTAGTGAAGTTGACCTCTCAAGATATAGTCCGTGTCAAGACCCAATTTGGCTAAGTCGTGCGAGCACTTACCTTTCCCACCTCGATAAGCGAACCCTCAACCAATGATAATAAAGATGTAATTAAATAAGTCAAATAAGCGGTAGAGAATAAATCACGTAAGTCTGACGATAATAAAATAGAAAATGTGTGGAAATAAGGAAGTACACCCAGGGTCTGGTCTAATCCATACAAGAGCATCTAACTAGAAATATACAAGTCTGGAAATATAATAATATATCAAATTTGTATATGTCTCAGAATGGAAAGTAAGACATAAATAAGAGGAGTCTTTAAGGCAACGAATGTCTCGTGCTCACCTTGTAAACTCTAAGTTATATTGATAGCGACTATCAGCCACGGAAGATGGAAGCAGATCCAACCTGGAACTCTGCATTCATAAAAGAATATAGCAAGTGCAGGTCAGTACAAAACCACAGTACTGGTAGGTATTATAGGCCGACTAAGTATAGCTAACATAATTCAAACAATAAAGCAAGAGATGCAGATAAATTAACAAGCATAAGTCAAACACAATCAGAACCAAGTACACGTCATCACCTAGGTGGAAGCATCTAAACCCAAGTGTGTCAAGTTTCAATATATCCAATCCGAACCCAACAACACAAGTAAATCACCAGATCATCACAATATTAGCCATAATGCACTACAATGCAATTATGTATGAATGCAAATGCAATGCAATGCTGTGTACACATGTACTCCGGACAGAAGTATCGACGTCTCGGTAGCATAGCCCATGAGGGACCCACGAAGTCCATGTACCTCACTCAATCTACGATTCCGGGACAACCATCGGATATCGGGCTCTCACATCACTCCACTCAATCTATGATTTCGGGACAACTATCGGATATCAGACTTCTCACATCACTTTCGTGCAAACTGAGTCCAACTTATCACAGTGTTTCCTCAAGTATCAACAATGTATCAATAGTATATCATGAGAGATGAGAATGCGTGCAATGTATGAATCAACATCAATAATCAGATCAATCTCACAAGTACCAAGCATGGGTACGCCAACCATATCATGAGAGACTACACAAGTCATATAGAATACTATCCTCGTATCAACATCAACAAGTGAGGTACCACAATATCATGAACAAGATATATCAATAGTCTCCAATATCTACTATTACCACGTGGCATAAAGCCAATAACAATAAATCAATCAAGTCACAACACAACGGGGTGCCTAGCCCCAATCACACAACAGGGCCCAACCTAAGACAATATCCAACCCGACTTTATACCCGAAGGTTTACATGCTTTCTCCGACAATATCATCTAAATATATGCTTCGCTAAACGAAGTCTCACGGTGAGACTCAAGATTAAGAAAGTCTAGGTATATTCGAAATCTAGATTAGAAATAATGAAGATCGATACCTATATTGCTATCATTCAATTGGGTCAAAAACAAACCCTAGAATTTGGGGAAACGGGGCCCACAAGGTCAAAACGGGAAATTCGGGGGTGAATTATCCAATTAAACACTAGGTGATCAAAACCCAACAACTAATTGCTAAATTAACTCAAGGATTCACCCAATTTAGACATCCAAGCAAACCCCCAATTTTGGGTATAAACCCTAGCTCTTAAATTCAAGAATTCAACACTAATAAGGAAGGTATATGATTAACAACCTTAGATACATCATAATCTAGCATAAACCCAATCAATTTTATCATTTAGAAGCCTAGATAGAATATCCATTAAACACACTTTTAATCTTCCATTACTTAATGAACTACCAAGATGGAAAGGATTCTAAGATGATTAGGGATTATGAAATAGTGAGGGGATTAGAAGGACTTACCACCAAGAATCTTCTTCAAGAATCCTCTAGAATTGTTCCCAAGAGCTCAATTTTCGGAATGGAAATAAATGAGGGACTTAAGGCATTTAACACTTCATTTAATGAACTAACTGCCTGTCACCCGCTTCCGCGACCATATTACCGCTTCAGCAGTGCCACACCAGCAGTCCCATGACTGCTACAACGGTCATGCCAAAAGGCACAGACCACTTCAGCGGCAGGGTGACCGCTTCAACGATATCGATACCGCGGTGCTGGTGCCGCCAAAGCGGGCACCAGACACCAGAAACTTTCCCAAGTTTCACACTTAAAATCAAATTTTTGACTAATTCCGAGGCCATCTGCTCATAAACCACATACACAGACACACACAAAAATACGATATGAACGCGCTCGTGGCCTCGAAATTTCCAACAAAGGTCTCGTTGATTGAGTCAACCCCGATACCACAATTTTAACTTTCCAACCCAAGTCCCAAAATGCATCCGAGTGCATTGGGAACCGAATCAGATATACACACAAGTTCTAAAAGACCATCTAAACCTCTCGAAATCTACGAATTTTCGAAAAAGATCCGATTACCTAAAAGTCAACTCTTTTTCTTTTAATCCCAAATTGCACAAAATGTCTCTCGAATCAAATATAAACACCTCGGGAAGCATGTCAACGGTCCCCTCGGTTCAAAAGTGAGCTAACCAAGCTCGGGAAAGGGGCGAAAGTGCCGGAAAGACTATAACGACCAAGCGGGTCATTACAGTCCGTATTTATCCCCTCAATATCAAATTTCTTTATCTTTAATATATAATGTGCAGGAATCAAGATGAACACGTCTAATCTCACATATCCTCGAAAATAATTCCATTTTTCGAATCTATAGCAACTAACTCATGAAGAAACATATCGTGCGAAAGTACAGGGTGTAACAAAAGGGCAATTATGTACATATAATGTTAGCACTGTTGGAAGTGTTAAGGAGCATGTAGTAACCATTAAGCGATCAATAACTCAATTTTCCTGCAGCTGCAAATTGTTTGATCTTAAGGGTATACTATATAGACATGCTTTAAAGATCTTGAATATACTGAATGTAAAAGCTATGATTCATGCACATTATATATTAAGGAGGTGGATAAAAGATGTTATCAATATGAATGAGATAGATGTTAGTCTAATAGCGAAAGACTCTAATCCAAAAGTTGAAGTTACTGCGAGGTATAGACACTTATGCGTACTTTTGTCCATATTTAAAGTAAAGCTTCAGAATCCAGAGAAGGATATGAGTTGGCTGCAATGTGTACTAATGAGATAATTCCAAAGCTGAAGGATATAAACAAGAGAGATGAATCACATGAAAAGTCAGCCCCAAGCGATTATATTCAAAATGAATCAAGTGGACATTTTTTGTTGATAATGTAAATGTCACCAAGGTGACTGGATTAAAAAGAAAGCAATCGACTCATCAATCTAATACTCTACCAAAGAGTTTTGTGGAAAAGACCCAGAGGAAAAATAACTTCGTCCCCAAAATCTTCTCAATGACAAATAAACCAACAACCAGACCACCTTTCATACCTCGAAGCCTCACTCCCACCTTTATCCAATGCATCAATGACTACGATATCTCATGCTATTTAAAAATTTCCCTATTTATTGTTATAACATAAAAACTTATTTTATCTTTTAAATACTAGTGGAATGGTAGAAGGAAGTTTTCCTTCACGGTGTCCTTCAGAGGTGTCTCAAGGATCATCCAATGGAAGTCTGACTCAACTCCGAAGAGTTAGTGAACACAATTTATGATACTTTTCGTATATGTTTTATTTTTCTTCTTATTTTGCTATTGATATATGACTTTTTTTTTCCCTTCAAAATTGCAGGATGTTTATTTAATGATTTAAACAAGTATTCTCAATGTTGATTGTGGAAACTTTGAAAAAACAGATGTTACATGGTGATAATGATTTATGCAAACGTAGTCATGGTCTAAAAAATTCAGATATGTGCTTCATTATCGTTGTTATTGGCAGAGATAGTAATGTGATTTTGTTAGATAGGTTTAACATGCAAATTTTGGAATTCTTCTCTATGTATTGAATTTGTTTTTGCATCAAGGCTGCAACCAACCAGTAGATGTTGGAATATGTGTAGTCTAAATAGTTACTTATTTTTTGCGACAATCTAGTAACAACTTACTGTTGTTATGCTGATCATTTTTAATTTCATTGACAGTTTGGTATAATATTGTTCCTTGAGGCAATCATAGAGAATATCTTTTTTTTTTCTTGTAATAATCTGTAATGTAGTTCAATGTTAGCCTTGTAGAAGTATGTTCGAGATTCCTATTGTCAGTCAAGATGGCAAAAAAGGAACTGAAGTACCTTTGTAGGTTAAAGACATTTTCATAAAGATTTGGCAATTGTGTGAGGTGGGCTGCCATTCATTTTTTCAATGTTACGTAGAGGGTAATATACCTGCTATTCTTGATGGATTAGATGCTGACTTGATTCTGAACACAATCATTCTCAACTCTTTTGTATTCTGTCAAGTTTTCAATGAAATATAAATGTCATCAATGTTATATTATAGTGAAAAACTATGTTTTCATTGTCGTCATCAGTTGTACAACTCTTTTGTCATATCATTTGTAACACTTCGTAAATTCGGATTTAGTGTAAATGTGTTAAATAAGTATTAGTGTGACATTTTAACCATATGAAGTCCCATCGGGGTGAGTTTGGGTGGAAATAGTTGTCTCGGAATCAAGACGGATAGCGAGGTGCATAAGATTCGATAGAATCGGCTAAGTTTTCGATAGGTCTGTCTTCCAGCCTAATTTCACGAAAATCAGTTAGGAATTTGAGAAAACTTAAACCATGAAAGTTGTAGCCCTTTGAAGTATCTTTCCAACGATATATGGTGGATACGGAGCTCTGTACAAAGAGTTATGCCCAGTTCTTGAAGTGCACTTGGCAACTCCAAAGCGAGCTGGGAGCTCATTAAGCGAGTGCCAAAGAGAGGGTTGAGCTCGCCCTAGAGCTCGCTCAGGGAGGTCCAAAGCGAGGGGTGAGCTCGCTCAGCGAGCCAAGGGGTACTTTGACCCAGGCCTATAAAAGGGACCCTTAGATGATTTTATGTCATTTTTGACGTTCCAATTTCGTTCTAAGGCCCTAAGCAGTCATTTTTCTCCTCTCTTCATCTCTAACGTCAAGGTAAGATCACTCTAACAATTCCTAGGCAATTCTAACATTAATTCATGATTAGTAACATGATTAATTCTTCAACCAAAACATAGGATTTCCAAGGTAAATCCTTCTCAAGTGATTCAAAGCTAGGGTTTTGGTGTGCTTCGTCAGAGAAGCAGTTTAGTTCGTTAGATTGCAGCGATTACAGGTATGTAGGGATTCTATCTACGTGTGGGAACATTTATGTTCTTACCCATACCACGTTAATTCATGAAACCCTATTTCTCTTCAGAGTTAGAGAATCATGCTTCAGTTCACGAAATACCTCAGATACAAGTTAATTATATATATGTATTGTCATGCTTAATTATGTTTCAGGTAATTGTATTCATGTATATCATTACGATTGTGATGAACCTGTCTATAATCCATGAATACCCATGCTTTGAATCATATGGGTACTCAATTATAAGTCACGAACCAATATTACTCTACTCCAAGAGTCATGGATGTTTACATGTTTCATACAAATTATATTATGTATATATATACATGTTAGATTATTTTTACAAGTCATGTTTATGAACCATGTTTACAAGTTATGTTACAAGCAATGCTCAAAAGTTATGTTTTATAAACCATGGGCTCAGATTCCACTTATATTCATGTTCATGTTTTTGAGAGTTGCTCATATTACCGAGAAGGCTCAGATAGCCTGAAAATATATATGCCGACATAGGATAAGGGTCGCTATACCTAGTTAGGACGACGCCTTCATGTTTCCCATTATAGGATATTTTATGGATCTATTCATGTCATGTTCATGTCTCGTACCCCCGCAAGGTACGAGATAGCTTAGCTGATCGGGCAGAGATCAGATGCCACGTGTTCACGTGGGTGCTTACATGTCGGTTATACTAATGCTCTCCCACTTAAAATACTTTCGTAATTATATATATATATATATATATATATATATATATATATATATATATATATATATATTCATGTCGATGTTACTCATGATCATGTTCAGCTTACAGTTTAATCTCAGTTTCTATTATTTCATGTGTCATGTTTATTCATTTAATTGCTTTACATATCTGTACAATTCAAATATGCCGACGTTTTTTTTGCCCGAGGCCTGCATTTCACGATGCAGGCATTGATTTACAGGATGACGGATCAGCTCGTTAGGACTTCACACGTATCAGCTATTGGTGAGCCCCATTTAATTCAGGGTGTTATCCTTATTTAACTTTCATATTAGGTCATGCAGTAGAGGTATGCCGGGGGCCTTGCCCCAGTGAACAATTTGGTATTCAGATTCATGTCAGAGGTTTCTTAGACTAGTTTAGCATGTCATGTTAGACACTCACTGGTGGTTAGCCTTTTTGGCTACATATTCCTGATGTTCCGCACTTATGTTTTAAAACTATTTTCAGTATTATTATGATATCACATACTTTATTTAGACTTTTCATGTTTTAACTTATATTCCGCGTCAATGCATGTCCCATGTTGATTCAAATTAAGCCATATGGTTATTTGGGTCGTATGCAAATGTGCACCGAGTGCCGTGTTAAGTCCAGGTCATGGTTTGGGGTGTGCCAAATCTTGGTATCAGAGCATTAGGTTCAAGTGTCTTAGGGAGTCTATGAAACCGTGTCCAATGGAGTTTTCTTTATATGTGTGTGCTGGCCACACATATAAATGGTTAACTACCAAGACATTCAGGGTTGTCTCACTAATCTCTACTATAGATAGTGCCATGAAGCTTAATGTAGTAAGCAAATTTCTCTTTCTATCGAATTTCTTACGTACCGAATGCGCAAGCAATGAGCAAGAAATCTAAGGTCCAAGCAAGGATGATTACTATTGGGGTAAATTTGTGAAGTGTCTGATAGTAACGGATGGGACTTGAGATGATATTGAAAGTGGAATAAGGTGCATGTCACCCGAGAAGGGGCAGTTGTATCGTGGATGTGAAAGTCGAATGATAAAGACGTAATTAAGAAAGGAGAATGAGAAAATTGCAAGAAGAGAAAGATAGAGAAATTAGTAAAAGAGCTAAGTCTACCTGAAACGTTAGCCATGGAAGATCTCAGGGAGGTGAAGGTAGATGGTTTCTTAATAAGAGGTCATCAGGACCCACTCCATCTGCAGCCAGTGCACCAGTCCCGAGGTCCTGATATGATCAGAAATATCAGTTCAGCCAGAAATAGAGTTGCAGAGCACCAGATTTTCAGTCTCAGGTTGGTGTAGGCCACAGGGGTTTTCAGAATCCTATGTGCAACAAATGTGATAGGAGATAGCTAGGGGTGTATCGTTCAGGCATGGATGTGTGTCTTGGGTGTGGCCAGCAGGATCACTATCTGAGGGACTGCCCATCAATGAGGCAAGGGCACCAGAGGTAACGTGGCTCAGTCCGCAAATTCAGCAGCTCCCCGTAATTCTCAAGCCCAAGCCGGGCGTAATGCAGCTAAGTCTGGTTATACAGGTGGAAGTCAGAACCGCTTGAATGTTTTAGCAGGTGGTCAGGCTTCAGATGCATCCTTTATGTTGCCACACGTATGATGATAGCTCTAACGTAAGGCCCCATAGGGAAGCCCGTTATGAATTTAGCCGCAGTGGGCATAAGTTGATCACTATGATTTTGAACAGAATAGAGCCTAAGGGAAAACCACCTATGATTCGAGATTGTCTAGATTTTTCAAAGATGTATATTTATTGGTACAACCCATGCACATGACTAAGAAGAGATTGTGTACGATATGAGAACCAAGAGCAGACGATATTGAATTTCAGGTAATAATTTTAATTTGTTCAAGTTTATTGAGATCAGAACTATATAGTACTACGCTAGTAAGTTACTACAACAAGTAGGTATTATTATGAGATAAGAAGATCTGATAGTTCCCTCTTAGGTTATGTAATTACATGTTTACCCCAGATGTGTATAATTGGACATGATTTTAAAGTGTATAGAAAATTTGGGGCTAGGTATTTCAATTTTTTATTTAAGAGAGACGTAATTGCCCTAAGTTTGATCCATGTCTATCATTCAGGAAAGTAGTATACGACCGTAGAATAGGGTCAGATGATCGGGAAAATTAGAAATAACATTATGCTTCACTTTAGTATTCGAAGCAAAATTAGAGAACATGATGCTAGCAGGTGGTTAGTAGAAGAATAGTGAGTATTGAGTAGATACAGTGAATTAGCAATTTTAGCAGAGCTAGTAGAGGTACGATTTGATGTCTTAGTTAGGTTAACACTAGTGAGTGGGTAACAGTTTGAATACACCGAATGCGTGTTAGAACCCAACGAGTTTAAGTTAAACCAGAAGTACTATGAAAGTGGTAGAAAAAACTTAGCTAAGCAATAAGAGAGCAAACAACAGAAGAATAGTCTTTAATAGTTATAAAAAAAGGATTATCACTAAGACTGACAATAGGAGAAAAGTTAAGTCGTTAAAACGGATTATGCCAGTTAAAGTACATTAGTTCCAGTCCGTGTAAGTAATTCACTTGTTCCTAGTAAGGGACGTTGCTCAGAATTGAGGTGAAAAATGAGTTGTCAGTGATATAGAGCGCAAAGAATTGCAAAAGATAAGGAAAGCTGGTCAGATCCCAACATGAGAGAAGGATTGGCAAGTATAAGACCTTAACCTTTGGTCTAAGGGAGAGATGTATGCATCGTTAGTAAGTCCAGTTGAGTATTTAAAAATTGAAGGGTTAGCATGAGATATGAAGAACAACAGTTCAATAATAAGGGCATAATGAGATAGTCTCCACAAGGAATGTGCCTCGCATGTACAAAGAAACACGAAGCGAATAGAATGACCGTCGATCGACTCATGTAAAGACCAGTTGTATTCAATTAAGCGATCAATAAAAAAATATAAGATCATGCCCAGTTACGTGTTATTAGGGTAGTGCTATTGCACGAGACTGTAATCTTCATGGTACTTGTCAAATTCTTAACGTGCACCAATATGAGTCTTTCAGAAAGTGTCTTAGAAAGAAATCAAGTATGAAGGGTATAGCTCATGTTGAGACAGACAAGGGAATCATGGTGAGAAAGTTCACTGATTAGCAAATCTTGGAGTTCAACTCTTGGACTCATAAAATAGTGAAGTTTTGTTCAAAACGGAGCTGAATCCTCCTTAGTAGCCGAAGTGGAAGAAAATAGTATAGGGATCCCTACTTATTACACCTGCATGTGAGAATTCACAAGCATAAGACGACAACTTTGAACAAGGGGAGATGATGGTACATTAAGGTACCACGACAGGTTACATGTTCCCGATGTGGATGGACTTAGAGAGAGAATCATATCAGAAGCATAAAATTCCAGGTATTGTATTCACCCAAGTTTCACCAAGATGTATCAAGACCTTAAGAATATTTACCAGTGGAATGACAGGAAAAAGAACGTAGCAGAGTTTGTGGCCACGTGGTCCAAATTGTAAGCAAGTGAAAGCTGAGTATCAGAAAACCGGCGGTTTAGCACAATATACAAATATTCTTGAGTGGAGATGATAAATACTTAGTATGTGGCTCTATAATCACCCAAATCGAAAGAACACCTTTGCCAGTGAAGACCACATATTTAGCAGAAGACTATGCCAAGTAGTATATTCAGGAAATTATCAGATTGCATGGGACTCCAGTGTCCATTATTTCGGATCAAGGTGCCCAGTTCATAACAAATTTTGGAAGTCCTACCAGAAAGGATTGGGTACCAAGGTAAATCTCAGTACCGTTTTTTCATCCTAAGACAGATGGTCAGGCAGAGCGCACTATCCAGATGTTTGGCGATATGGTGTGAGCATGAGTGCTAGAATTTAAGGTTAATTGGGATGATCATTTACCCCTCATTGAGTTTGTTTCTAATCATAGATATCATGTCAGTATCAAGATGGCACCGTTTGAAGCATTGTATGTGAAAAGTTGTAGATAACCTATTGGTGGTATGAAGTTGGCAAAATAGAATTGCTAGGGTCATACTTGGTCCATCAGGCTATGGAAAAAAGTTAAATTGATTCAGGAGCATTTGAATGCGGCTAAGAGTCACCAAAAGTCCTATTCAAATATGCAGCGCAGAGATGCAGAGTTTCTTGTCAACGATTGGGAGTTTCTTGAAAGTTTTGCCTATGAAAAGCATCATGCAATTTGATAAGAAAGGGAATCTTATTCCCATATTTATTAGACAATAAAGGATCCTATGAAGAACTGTTCAAGTGGTTTATGAGCTAAAATTTCCACCAGAGTTGGTCGCCGTACACTCATTATCATGTTATAACATTCACGTTTCCAGTATTCAAATTTTATGTTATAACATTCATGTATCCAGTACTCAGATATTCATGTCAGTTCAACACTCAAATATTCATGCCTGCTCTGTATTCAGACTTTAAGCTATAATCTCCATGTCCTTAGCACTCAATCAGTTCAGCATTTATTCAGTTCGATATCCATTCAGTTCTGTACTCATTCAGTTCAGTAGTCATGCAGTTCGGTATTCATTCAGTTCGTACTCATTCAACTTACTCATTTAGTTTAGTATTCAGTCAGTATAGTAAATACGTTCAGTTTAACAAACATTCATTCCAGAATTCACGCAACCATGTCCTTACGGCGTGCAAGTTCGACCATGAGAACCATCACCCATCATTCAAGGACGAATGATCTCGAAGGGGAGATAATGTAACACTCCGTAAATCCGAGTTAGGTGAGAATGTGTTAAATGAGTATTAGTGTGACATTTTAGCCATATGAAGTCCTATCGGGATGCATTTGGGTGGAAATAGTTGTCTCGGAATCAAGGGGGAGATGATGGTACGTTAAGGTACCATGGCAGGTTACATGTTCCAGATCTGGTTGGACTTAAGGAAAGAATCATGTTAGAAGCACACAATTCCAGGTATTCTATTCACTCAGGTTGCACCAAGATATATCAATATCTTAAAGAGATTTACTAGTGGAACGACATGAAAAAGAACGTAGTAGATTTTGTGGCCAAGTGGTCCAAATTGTAAGCAAGTGAAAGCTGACCATCAGAAGCCCGATGGTTTATAACAATGGCCAAGTTTGTAAACTCTGCTCTTTGTTTCCTTCCCATTATTTTAGTTGCATTGGTAGATACTCATGTAAATGAACATAAGATATATATTGAATTTCTGAATCCAAAGGGATGTGTCAATGACTGTAAAAAGGAATGCTTTGAGAAAAACAACGAAAATGGACTTTGCTCAAGCGTAGGCACTATTAGCCAATTCGTTTGCACCTGTGTTTATAATTGGTCTTGATGATAACTCCAATTAAATTCCCTTAATTTTGATGTAATCTTGATTCAAGGACACACATGATTTACGAATGGACAACAATTTTGAAGGTTCTTAAAAAAGTATTGAAAGAATTTAAAATATTCTACAAGTTGATGCACCTTAATTTAGTTAAGATTTGGAGAGGGGGAAAAGGGATGTTTAGCCACGGTAAATTATATAAAAAAGTAAATTTATCTGAGTTTCTCTCTTGACTAGGTTCTATTCATGGTAATATAATCTCTTTCCAGTCTAGAATAAAACTCTAGTAATATTTTCAGTAGTTTGGTAATCGTCAGTTAGAAGCAGATGTCTTAACCATGGTATAAGGGGTTGTTTTAATTAAATTAATATTGACCCTTGAATCATTAAATGGACAGGTGTCATAAAACCAACAGTGTACTAGACAAAATGGATGGATGAAGTACTGGAGAGAAGCTGGGTTCAATAGTGGTATAGTGCGGTTGGGTATTCCGTAATTGTTTACATTTAAATTCGCCCCAAATTCAAAACATTTAATGTTCTCTATTTTCTATATTTAGCATTTAAACTAAGTTGTATATATATTTCAGTATTCTCTTTATTATTATTTTTATTTTGGAAAACCTACACTAATTTCCCTATGATTATAATTATGCATTAAAATATATAATCTTTCCTTAAGAAAACCTTCGATACGATTTTCACTCTTGTTTTGACACCCATAGGAAAAGGCAACAACAAAATTATGAAAAGTAAATATGTTGGAAATTGCACCTGCATTTTAGATAGCACTCTTTGATGGAATATTGGCATACATTCAGCGAAACCAAACAACCAAGATCAAACATAAATGTATTCAACACAAAATAAATCATAAACGAAATACTAACCTTTTGAAGCTTTTACATAAATCTTACACAGCAGCACTGCACGCTAGTTCCGCAGTCTTCTACTATGTATCCTAAATATTCCATGAATGAGAATACCCGAGTGGAGAGTATTGCGGCTAGGAAAAGTGTATCTGACTTAGGGCTGAAAAGCATGTATATATAGTTACGTTTTGGGTGTCAAAACCCTACAAAACGTGTGGGATTTTCCTTGCCCCCCAAGAATATTTATTTTCATAGTTCTAGAATATTCGGGCATCGTAAGGACCACAGATTTAATAACAAGGCTTCCTATTGTGGTATTAATTCGGAATATGAATGAATTAATCCTACCACAATAAATTATAATTTATTCCACTAGAAAACTGTAATTGCACTTCTCAGTTTAATTTCGAAATCGTTCATTAAAACTTATTTAACTCCCCGTGTTAAGATTACAAATACCAATTATTTAAATTAAATTACTGACAATTTAATTCACTGACTAATTAAATCCTTTATACTTCCGCTTAACTTATTTCATGTGACGAATATAAAATTCACTAGTAGGGTTTTCACATGATAACCTATAAGCATCCTAAATGGGTGTCGAGAAATGGATTCTATCAACTAATTGTTATTTCACAAACGTTATTTGATACTATCCAACTTATCAGGAGTACATTGACTCACAATTGAGTCGTACATTTTGATAAATCAAAATAATGAACTAATCACGTTGATCATAATATTCACATCAAGATTAAGAGTATAAGTACATTAATGAGCTAGAAAGGTTGTTTTATATGTTCAGTACAAAAACACTTACCTCTACTTGGTCCGTTCAATGCATACAAAATATACTAGCACAAGAAGTTGGAATAAGACCACTCCCATAATCAAGATAAATTAATTTTAATCTTGTGCTACAATCACCAAGATATTTTGTCCAGTTTCATCTTTGATTGTGAACGTAACTTTATAACTTATAAGAACCAACAATTTAATCTTTGGCGCACGAGCTAAAACTCCATACACTAAATTATCTACTATATAAGTAAAGGACACACATATGAACAAATGATCTATTTAAAATAAGACATTATTGAATTGAATAAATAAATAAACAATTGTTCCATAAAGAATAAAACACAAAACTATGATTAAACCGCATGGTTAATAGTATATCTTAACAATCTCCTACTTAAACTCATAACCATGCATCTACAACTCTAACACTCATTTCTTCTACATGCCTATCAAAATTCTTCTCCGGCAAGATCTTTCTAAACGGGTCTACCAAATTGTTTGTTGAAAAAATCTTCAAAACTTTCATATCTCCCCTCAATATACAGTCACAAATTAAATGATATTTACACTCAATATGTTTACTACTCTTATGGCTTCGTGGTTCCTTCGAGTTTGCAACCGCACCACTATTATTACAATAAAGTGTAATTGGTGCTTGAACCGACAGGGTAACACTAAGCTCTTTCAGGATACCACTTTTGTCACGACCCGGCTACGGGCCATGACGGGTATCCGGGGCTAACCACCGAACACCGCTCATTCTGTTACTTATCTGCTCTCATTCATAATAGATATCCATAATCATAGAAAACTATCATCATTTGAAACATATTTACTTTTATAAACATAAGCCCTTCGGCTATCAAAATAATATATATACATGCATATACATAAGGACTGTGAGACCATACTACCCACACATACGTATCTACGAGCCTCTACTAGAGTACTAGACATATGGACGGGACAGTACCCCGTTGTTGTCACGACCCAACTAGGGGCCGCGACGAGTACCCGATACTTGTACCGAGCACCCTTATCTATCTTTTTACCTCTGTTATAGAGCGGGCCGTATGAACTTTACCTCTGTCTGATATATCTCTGTACGTCTAACTCTGATCACGGATCTATCTGGCATACTTCTATACGTCTGGCTCTGATTACAGGTCTGTCCGGCATAATTCAATACCTTTGACTCTGATCATGAACCCGTCCGATATGCTCCTGTGCGTCAGGCTCTGATTATGAATTTGCTTGATATAACGTCGGAGTATGATTCTGTCTGCTGTACTTCTGTACTTCTGATTCCGGATGTGACTCCGTCTGACATATTTCTGACCTTCTGATTCCGATGAAGATTCTGTTCGCCATATATCTTATTTAAGATTGTACGAGCCGCTAGACTAATAAGGAGTCCGAACAACCCTAATATGGTAACATCGGACAAGGATAAAAGGAGTTAGGAAACGAATGCCCTTACAAGTGCTTTGATCAAATACGAGTACGTAGTTGGCAAGAGGACCTCCCCGACTTATCATGTTTTCCTACGTGGTAGATTCAACATTCGAGGACGAATGTTCTAAAGGGGGGGAGGATGTTATATCCCGTGTTTTGCACATTCGGGAAATTTGGACATAATGGTGATTTGTAAGAATAAGGACATATTTTGATTTCATTTGGTGGGTATGTTGTTACCTATGGAAAATATTGACACGAGAACATCGGAGACGGCCTAAGGGTAAAATTGGAATTTTGAAAATTAGCTCCGTGAATTATGAAATAAGATCCTTAAGTAATTGGGCTAGAAAAAAAAATAGAAGAAGAGGCCCAAGTGTGTGTGTGTGGCCGGCCATGCTCCATGGCCCAAGCCCAAGTGGGACTTTTAATTCAAGTATTTAAAAAGGATGACCACTTTTATTTTTCATGATAATTCAAGAACTTTCAAGAAGAACAAAATTTGGAGAGCAACATATATGCCATTCGGCCAAGGAGAAGAGGAAAAAAAATTGGAGTTCTTCCATCTTGATCCAAAGAAATTATTTCTCCTAGTATTTCTACTAATTCAAGAGTCCTTTTCAATATAGCATAATTATTAGAGCAAGAAAAACAACAATTCTTGCAAGGGGCAACTTGAGTCAAGAAAGAAGGTGATTGGAAAAAGGTTAGAATCAACCTTCCTTTTTATGTTATGCATGCTTGAGAATGTTGTAGTGTGGAGAAATGAATGAAAATCATGGAGATAATGTGTTGGGAGTGTGTAGCCGTGTGGTGTGGTGATGGAAAAGAATGAATAAATTCTTATTTATTGTGTCAATTGTGTTGTAATGGCCTTTTAATGCAAATGAAAGAGTTCTAGTTCAAGTTAGCATGAAAAATTTGTTGTTGAGTTGTTGTCGGAAAGTATGTGATTTTATTATAAATTGTGTAATTGAGGAAATGAAGTTGTAAGATGCAAATGGTGATTGTTGTAAGTGGAATTGGAAGATAAAAATGTGTTATGAATGTTTATGTTGAAGGTTGGAGGTTTTGGGTGGATTATGGTTTGATGGAATTTTTGTATATTTTGTAAAATAATGTGAAATGCTTCCGAATTGCATTTGAATGGTTTTGAGTTAGTGCATGAATATGAAAATGTTGATAATAGTTTGGAAGTATGAAGTTGGAGTAGAAGTTGTGACATTATGAAGAAAGGAAGACTATTTATGTTAGAATGTGTTTTGTAGTAATTGTTGATGCTTTTGATATTGTTATGGGTGTTGTGTTGATATTCTGAGCCGAGTTGTATTCTCGGGGATGGCGCATTTACAGGGGAAATGCTGCCGAAATTTTTGTAGACAAGTGTTACTTTAAGCGTCCACTTTTAAAGACTTTAATTAATGTTTGGTAAATGTGACCATTTGTAGATTTTGGAGAGTTTGGGATTTAAGTTTGGAGTGGCGTAAGAAGCGGAAAAGGTATGTAACGCCTACCTTTCCTTCTTTTGGCATGTCCTAGTCCTACTAGGTTAAGATCGGAACCTCGGAGATAATTCTGCTCTTGGAAATCCGAGTTTGATTTTGCATACTATTCATTCAACGCAATTGAACTATAATCCGTATATTTGATTAAAAGAATGCTTAAACCTTTGTGACTGTTGCAAACGTATCCAAATCGCTCCGAAACTTTTATAGATGACTTTATGGATCTTAATGTTTGCAATTCATGTTCGCCGCCTCGACTTGACCTGAGGTGGGCCCGCAAGTCCCGAGAATTCCCTTATTTGGTTTGTTTGTCTCATTTTCGTATGATATGAAAATGAAACGTTTGTCTAAGACACTAAGGTCCGTTTGAAATGCCCTATAATGTTATTTGAACGTTCTTCACTATGTACGATACTAAATTTTCCGAGAATGACCTACGACGTATTTTTCGAAAGATTGATAACTTAAAAGCCCGCGACTTTTGTATATTAATTCCGATTGACTCGATACTTATTTTTGAGCTTTCTGATACTAATGTATATGTATATGAAATTATGTGTCGAGTTCTGGAAGTTACTTTTAATATGCATACGGTTTCTGCACTACTCTGCTCGTGCCAATGATTATGATTTCGTTCGCGGTACCCGGCCGGTTTTGTGATCGTGCGCATTATGATATATTCGGCAGTATGATGTGTTACGGTTTCCAAGACCTCGCCATAGGGCCGGTTACCATTTATGGTGTTATGATGTGATATGGCATCTGATATGTTCTGATGATTTGATGTGTGTGATGCTATGATGTTGTCACGACCCAACTAGGGGCCGCGACGAGTACCCGATACCTGTACCGGGCACCCCCTGTCATACGTCTTATTCTTATTACTAAGTGGGCCGTATGAACACTAGCATTTTTTTTTTCCTTAGCAACCTCGATAATAGCATACATGTACACGAGTAGTGATAATCAACTATGCTAACATATTACACGGTGACAAAGACAACTAGGCTGTGAAACATCTAACTGTACATATCTGTCTACGAGCCTCTAAACAAAAAAACATGTAATTACAAGTGGCTGACTTTCTTTGAGTTCGAATATATACATAAGAGTTGTACCCAAGACTGTAGCTCCGAACAACCGGAGCGCCTTTCAATGTACAAATGGGAAAAGCTCTAGGAGTCGAATCCGTCAATTTGTCTACTGCGTGGCATGAGACGCAAAGACCCAAGAAAAGGGGTCGGTACGAACAATTGTACCGAGTATGTAAGCCATGAAAATAATATAATGAAGCAGGTAACATGTGAGCAATAACAACATGTGAGACCCAAAATCATATCACGAGATAGAAGGATAATCTGTACCTGTAAGTGCCTCTCAGGCGGATGTCATGCTTGCTTATTACATATATTTTTCAAAACATTTCTTGTCATATACATGTGAAAATAAAACAAGTCATGTCGCCGAAATACGTCGGCTCGCCCACATGTGTCCCGCGTCCGGGCTCCGCGTCGGGATGGAATTACGCCCCGACTGGTGGCAATGCGTCTATAGCGCAACATGTATCCATTCCCCAAAATTTCCCCATTTTCATATACATATCATATACATGTCATGTACATATCATATAAGCGTACATGCATAAGAACCCAAAGAAAGTCATGTGTCTATCGGAGTGACGTAAGGTCGATAGCCTCCGATTACCTTATGAAATAATCACGGTCGCTTTGTCCCACCTTGAAGGAACAACCATTATAAGGCGAGACCATCAATGAATAGCAACACCACGAGAAAAACATAAGACAAGATTATAAAGTTTCTATAAAACAAGTAATGGGAATCGGTATGCACGTATATCGAGACTCGAGTGACGAACATAAAAACACGGTCATCATGTACCATTGGGTCATTCACGAAGGTTTCAAGGCATTTCAATTTCATTTCCAAAGGTTTCGGACGTTTGAACACTTCTTTCTTTAAAGCACAAGTTATGGATTCAATTCTATTGAATGAAAAGGAATAAATTTAGGTGTCGTTTCCGAGGGGTAGGACTTTTCCCGAGGGTCGGATTTCAACTTATACTAACTAGGACATGCCAAATGAAGGAGAGGTAGGCTTCACATACCTTTTACGCTTTGTTCACGTCTCAACTCAAGCTCCAAGTTCGCCACAATCTACAAATTGGTCATGTTTACCAAACATGATTAGTGCCTTTAGAATTGAATTCTTAAAATAATACTTGGCTACCGAAATTTCAAAAGCACCTCCCCTGTAAATATTCCATTCCACCAAGTTCAACTTGGCCAATTTTTACTCAACAACAATCCGGAATTCAAACCCGCCAAACTATCAACCAACAATACCAACAAACTACTTATATTCAATTCAACTCAATTCAATTCTTTTCAATGCAATTCAATTCAATTCCATACAATTCAATATAACTCAATACAATATAATTCACATAATATTCCAACAATACCATCAACATACTACTTACCCACATCTTCCAATTTATGCAACAACAACAACATTTTTTCCTTCTTTCAAATTCAAGCACAACAATCCAATTTTCATTCCTCCAAACCATTAAATCTTTATTCTAACATCATAAAACCTACCATAACAACAATTGCCATCATAAATAAAATCAATTCACCACACCCTAGCATAACCTACCATTCGGCCAACACACCCCTTAAGCATACTTTTCATGAATTTCTATATTTTCCATTCATTACAACAACAACCAACACACAACACAACACAACATAACACATACACACATACACACACTCACGGCCACACACTCACACACTTCCACCACATGAATTTCATCCATTTTCATACTCCACAACATGCATAAACACTCATAACATACAAAAGAGAATTAAACCTTACCTTTTCCTCAACTTCTTCCCTTGACTCAAGTTAACAACTTGTATGAATATGTATCCTTCTTGCTCCACAAACCACTTCAACTTACTAAGAACTCTTGCGGATTGTTTGGATATGAAGAGCAAGTTGAGAATTCTCTTCTTCTTCTTTTTTTTTCTTTTTTTTTTTCGGTTTTTTCTTTCTTTTTTTTTCTCAAGGCCGAATGGCCATGCCTTTTGTTTCTCTCTTTCTCACTTTCTTATCTCTTGAAAAGTGTAGAGAAAATAAGATGAATCAAGTCATCTTTCCACCTATATACTTAGTTCCTTCCAATGAAAATTAAACAAATTATCCCTTGCTTGGCTTGAAATTATTTGGCCAAATGTTGCAAGTGGGGTCCACGGCCAAGTGGCCCCCTTTCATGAAAATTCTAGCAAATTTCTCCTTTTTCATGAAAAAAATATTTCCCTTAGTTCCAAATTTGCCCCTAGCCTTTCTCCATATTTCCATGAGTCATTTTGCAAATTTACCTTTTTACCCCTGACCTTTCTTAATATTCCCACTTTACAATTTTCCATACGCAACTGGTGTCACTTGCCTTGGCTTACCCGAGGGTACAAAATACGGAATGTAACAGATGTGTTCGGAGATGTACGGAGATTTGAAAACTTCTGGAGTATGATATGTTGTGGCACCAGCGTCGGGGGTGACCACGTTCTTGAGCCTTATGCATGATTTTTATTTGCATTACACATTTGCTTTCCGCACAGGTCTGATCTGTCACTTCTGTATTTGTTTCTGTATCTTTTGACTCCAGTCATGATTTGAGTTCGTACCTCTACTTACATACTCGCTTTTTCGCACGTGCGACCCCCGTTCTTCGGGGCCGGGTTTCATGCCCGCAGTACGGACGCTCGATTGGGTGATCCTCCGGTTTAGGCTACCTATTCGCTGCTTTGGAGTGCTCCCTCGATCCGGAGCCCACATTTGGTATATATTTGTTTTGCTATGCATATTCGTACATTTGTGATTTGTTCGGTACGGCAGGGCCCTGTCCCGTCATATGTTCGTATGTTCTGTTCTGTTTGTAGAGGCCTGTAGTCATATTTGTGGGTCATGGGTCTGGTTTGTTCGTATATGATTCTGATTTACGTCCTTAAGCGGCCCCTCGGACGTACAGAGGTATGTCGGACAATAACGTATTCAGATTCGGAAGTACAGGGGCACACTAGACAGAGCTTCATCAAAATCGAAGGTGCAGAAGTATGACATACAGGATCACGATCGAGTCGACCACTTTCATTAATGCTTCGGGACTTACGGAAATTTCCCCCGTCACGTTTCACTTCTCGCTTGTTTACGTACTTGTTCTTCCCATTTCTACACAAATGATTTCCTACTTCGCTTGTCGGCTCCCTTGAAGGCTTTACTTAATCATATTTCTTATCCTTAATCCCTTCCAATATCTCAGTTTCCTTGCTCATTTTCTTTTCCAAGTATCGTCATTTATAACGTAATCAGGGTCAATCCATTCCATAACATTTGTTTTCCACCTTCTCGCTTTGTCTCATGTGTCTCGTTTTGTAATGCCTTCCATTAATCGCGACATTTGCCACCGGAACTCGCCTCTCGATCAACGCAATCACCAGGGGGAAAGTCATACACATACATATATGTTTACTACTATCTTACTTGCAAACGTCTCCAACCGCTATTCAAATTCGCCCAATTTCCCGAGCGGCATTGCACTTTTTCTTTTCACCCATTTAGTCCTCCTCGGTCTGCGCGACTCCTGTATGGGTTCTAGCTACTCCACACATTCTTTTTTTTCCTTTAGGTTACCTCAAATTCCCATTTACATCTTATACTTACACTTGTGAAAATTTCATATCCTTCCCAGGGGGTCACCCATCCAATTACTACGGTTCCGACGCTTAACCTCGAAACTTTCATGCGTTTTGTTGCGTTATCGCTAATATAATTGCGTCGACTGCCCCACACGACCTTTGTCACTCAATTTAGGGCAGATTGGGGTCTTAGTAAATTTTCGGACAGTTCTCATAGCGGGTCCCGCCCCGATCTAAACCATACAATTACCATATTGCCCTTCTGAATCTTCAATATTCACTTTCATCTAGGGTTTCTAGATTTATACTGGTGGCGGGGACCCCTCAGTCGCCCTTGCTTTTAACCGCTGGGTCTTTAATCCTCTTAAACTTTCCGTTACCGTCATTGAATAATATTCTACAAAAATCACACACATAGGAAATTCTAGGAAACTCATATACTTA
Organism: Lycium ferocissimum; assembly: GCF_029784015.1. Taxonomy (NCBI): domain Eukaryota; kingdom Viridiplantae; phylum Streptophyta; class Magnoliopsida; order Solanales; family Solanaceae; genus Lycium; species Lycium ferocissimum. The sequence goes on along the minus strand of NC_081353.1, from coordinate 54,814,578 downwards.
TAAATGATCAATCTTGGGTCTAACTCCGGGAGCCGCCGTAAGAAGTATGTCCATCATCATCCTCATCCGTCCGCTCCCCACCCATTCGGCTCCCGCTATTACCCGCATCCGAATCGGAGGAGTATAGATAACGGAGACGATTCCCGGTTCACCGATGTGTGACAAAGGACGAGGATGAGTAGTCCGTAGCACTCTCCGAGGTGGCCGGGCAACATGGTGCTCCATCACGTGAGCACTGGCATATCCCCGTGAAGTCTCTTCCTCCGTTGTCCCAGAAGAATGCTCACGGGTCCGTATCATAATTATCCTCCTCCGCGGAGGAAGAGACTCTCGAGGAGTCATCGCCGATCCTCCGAGGATCCGTATCATAGCTACCCTCCGTGGAATCCGTCGCTCTAGGGGTCGAAACTCGAGGAGTCGTACGGGTCCTCCGACGGATCCGTATCATAACCGTCCTCCGCGGGATCCTCCGAAGGGTCCGTCTCAATCGAGTAGCCGGGACTCGCCTACTCGGTCCCGGGTGACATCCAGGGCCTTCTTAGCACCCCCATCCCCATCGTCGAAGTCGTCCTCTTCATTCTTTGTCACACCCCGTCTTACTACCAGGTGCGACGGGCACCCGACCCCATATTCGGAGCCGAGCGAACCCGCTAACTCTTATTACACATATGAACTTATGAATCGATTTAGAAATGAATACATAATTTTTTTTTTCCATAAGTAAAATCTGACATCATACAAGACTCGTGACACGAAACATAATAACATTTCTGGCCGTCGGAGCCTCTTTCGTATCGACAACCCAACACCCACGACTCGTCCGCAAAGTCTCTAACTTCGATCAAAGCATCATAGCATCTATACTCGACTCGGTAGCACTCGGACAAGTGGAGCCTACCAACTCGCCGGAACATCCTCTATGCTAGACTCGGCTCATCCGGGGCAAATTGAAGCCTTACGTATTCCGGACATTTTCGTAACACGTCCTTCTTTTACAATTTCGTTTTTTACCCTTTCGGTTCCCAATATTCACCTCCCACTTGTGTGTATGACTACTTCCTGTCCTGGGACTCGCATTCCCGAGGGTAGTAATTGCACCTTTATCGCCATGCCAAATCCATAACCTTTCTCAATATTTCCATACCACCAATGTCTATAAATAATATTCCTAACAACTCGTTCATTAAAATTATTTTAGAACATAATCTTGTCCTTAACTTCTCACCATTGCCCCACAAGTTGATGATTTCCAAGTCCAATTAGAGGAAGAAAACAAGGATTACAACAGCCATGGCAACTCACGGCCATGGCAGATTTTTTTGGAACAACTTAAGCTTCCAAAGTGTCCTAATTTAATTTGAGGTAAGATTTCATTTTTTTTGTTATAAGATTGGAGTTAATGATGTTGTAATGGATCTATTAAGTTGTATTATGTGAAGTTGGAAGTAAGAAAAATTGTTTGATTAAAGTTGGCATTAAAAGTGGGCAGATTTGGAGTTGTTTTAATTGGGTTGAGTTTGATTAGTGTTGTCATAATTATGGTATGATATTTATAGATAATTTGTTTATGTTAAAGGTCTGGAAATATGGTTATTGACATGTATAGGGGCTGTTGTCAATGGTAAAAATTACACTTGATTCCATGTGTTTGTAATTTTGTGGAATAAAGGTCGAAAATTGTATTTCGATGTTGTAGTGTTGATGGACTGTTTTGGATTTGCTATTGAAACGAAATTGAAGGAATTTCTTGTACATGGATGGTTATTGTTATTAATGTTATGGATTATGTATAAAAGGTGAAAGGAAAGTTTAAATCATGTTAGAACTTGTTGTGAAATTAGAGCAGTTTCCTTGCATATAATAGTTGATGTTGTTGTTGTTGTGGGCTGTTTTGATAAGGTTTTTGGTGGAAAATCTCGTGTGATTATATGGCTATTTGAGGTTTTCATTGTTATGGTTAAATTGTAGTTAGGGGCTGTTCTTGAGGAATTGGAGAACTAAGGATAGTTAAGATTTGTATTGTGACGTTATAATGGATGGGGCTGTTTTAGAACTTGTTGTAATGTTACGATAGTTTTCTTGCGTATAGAGGTTGATGTTGTTGCTGTGTTGTTGCTGATGTGAATCATCAAACTTGGAGGAAAGAAGCGTATAAAATATCGTATGCGAAGTGTGTCGATCGCTTGGTATATTCTTAGATGTTCGTGAGATTATCGGTCATTGTTATGTGGTAACTAAGGGCTGTTTTGGGGCTGTTTTGTAATGAATTTCGTGGCTGTTTTGTGATGAATTTCATGGCTGTTTTGTGATGAATTTTGTGGCTGTTTTGGGGCTGCTTGTTATAAATTTCGTGGCTGTTTTGTAGTGACATTTTGGGGGCTGTTTGTTGTAATTTTCGTGGCTGCTCTTGTTGAGTCGAAATGCAGGGATTATAGTTATGATTATGTACAATATATGTAGTATATTTGCTGGAGTATGGGCTGTTCATGATGGCTGGTCTAACATTGAAAAAGGGCCGGATAAACATAAGGAATTAGTGTATTAATCACTTTGTTGTTGTGGTTGTTGTACTCCATGGATGTAAAGAGAAAGAATGATAGCAATGGTGTATGTAGTGCATATGGGCCGATTTTGTTATGTCCTTGAGTTGTGTCTTGTTATTGATGTTGTTGACCTCGTATGTGAGTTGTGGATGTATGCAAGTAGTGGAAGTGCTGCCCACTTGTTTTTATACAAGAACGAGTTATCGTTTATTAGAAACCACCAATTTGACGGACATGCTACCATTGTTATAGGTTGAAGTGCCAATCGAGACGAGTTTAAATTATTGAATTGGTACATACGACAAACGGTATGTAAAGCTATTCCTTTCCTTCTTTTGGCATGTCCTAGACATACTAGGTTGAGATTTGAGCCTCGTGGGCAATTCTGTTCATGGAAATCCGAGTCTAATTTTAGGCACTATTCATTCAATGTAAATGAATTATAATTCTTATGTTTTGTTGGAAAACTATTCGAACATCCATAATTTGCACAAATGTGATAGAATCGTTTTGAAACTTACATGGATGTTTTGAAACTTACATGGATGACTCCATAGAGTCTAATGTTCGTAATTTATGTCCGCCACCTCGACTTGACCCGAGGTGGGCCCACTAGCCCCGAGACATCCTTCGTTTGTCTTACTTAATCTACTTACGTATGATATAAAGATGGAATCTTTGCCTATGAATTTAAGGCTCCGTTTGATTTGTTCCATAAGTTATTTGAAAGCTCCTAAATGTGAACGACACTAAATTTTCAAAGAATGGCTTACGAAGTATTTTCCGAAAGTTTGGTAAATTTAAAGGCTCATATTTTTGTATACTAATTCTGACAGACTCGATACTTATTTTGAACCTTCTGACCTCAATATATATATATATATATATATATATATATATGTGTGTGTGTGTGTGTGTGTGTATTTATTTGTCGAGTCTTGGAATTAAATTGTGTATATGCACATGGTTTCCGCACTACTCTGCTCGTGCCCATTACTATGATATCGTTCGCCGGTTCCCGGGCCGATTTTGTAATCGTGCGTACTATGATATATTCGGCAAGTATCTTTGTGTTACGGTTCCGAGACCTCGCCGTAGGGCCGGGTTCCGTTTATGGAGTTATCTGTGTGATATGGCTTATGATATGTTGTGATGATGTGTTATGTTCGGGGTTGTACGGAGATTTGAAACCTTCTGGAGTTATGCTGTGTTGTGGCACCAGCGTCGGAGTGGTGACCACGTTCCTGAGCCTTATGCATGATTTTGATTTGCATTACTTATACATATGCTTTCAGCACAGACTTTGATGTTCTGGTCCGGTATTTACTTCTTGTACCCTTTTATGTCAGTTATGGTTTGGATTTCTGTACTCTATGCTTTACATACTCAGTACATCTTTCGTACTGACCCCTTTCTTCGGGGCGCGTTTCATGCCCGCAGGTACAGAGGTTCGTGATCTGCCAGTGTAGGCCGCACATTCTGCTATTACAGAGTGCTCCTTTTGATCCGGAGCCCATATATTGGTACATATCTTTGTGATGTATATGCTTCTGTATATTTAGTTATTTGGGGTACGGCGGGGCCCTGTCCCGTCATATGATTCCGTTATGGTTTGTAGAGGCTCGTAGTCATATATGTGGGTAATGGGTCATGTGTGTGTGTTCGTTTGTCTATGATCTGCGTCTTAATGCGGTCCCGTCTGGCAATTATAAACATAGGCTAATAAGCTTTGCGATCATACTATACAGCGACGGGGACAATCAGGAGTACAAAGTATCCACGGTACATATCTGTCTACGAGCCTCTAAACATAGTACACATATACATAGGGAGGGCCGAGTGCTTGCCGTGCCCGAATATATACATGAAGTAGTACCAAGAAGCGGGGCTCGAAACAGCGGGAGCGGCTGCAAAAATCTTGCTGCGGGAACTCAGGGATCAAATCCGGCTACCTGCTGACCTGCGCGACATGAAACGCAGCGTCCACAAGATGGGACGTCAGTACGAATAGTGTACCGAGTATGTAAGACATGGAAAATAACATAAACAGGAGCATAGATTATGAATAACAATATCATGGGGTCATAGATATATATACTGAGACAAGAAAGTAACCTGTGCATAGGAACACCCCTTTCGGGCCGGATACCATGCATGCTTGTTTTTCCTTTTTAGAAAAAAAACATTTCTTTTCATAGATATAGAAAATAGAACTTATGTTATGTCATGTCTTAATATATAGTATCGTATCATATCATATCATATCGTGTTATATCATATCAAGTCATAGTGTATCATGTAGTATCATAGCACCGAACAGCGTCGGCTCGCCCACATTGCGCCGAAATACTCCGGCTCGCCCATAAATCCCGCGTCCGGGCATCCCGCGTCCGGGATGATAAGCCGGTGACCGACCGGTGGCAATGAAACATGTTTCCCTTCCCATTTCCCCCATGTATCCCTTCCCCCCACCCCATGTACATATACATATTTCATATACATATATCATATAAGCATGCAGGGGAGCCCAAGAAAATCATGTATCCATCGGAGTGACGTAAGGTCGGTAACCTCCGATTATATTATGGAATAGCTATGGGCGCTTGTCTCACCTTGAAGGAACGATTAATATAAGGCGAGGCTATTAATGGAGAGTAACATCATGAGAAAACATAAAACAGGATCATAAGGCTTCGTTTCGTATACTTGGAATCTTTAAAAATAGTCATTATTCACGAATGGAGTTGAGAATTCAAGAAATAGCTTAACGTTCTCATATCGTCACTGAAATCATGAACTTGGAACCTTTAATCATGGAATTATCATGGTCATATTCATCATGTAAACATTTTCTTCCTTGACATCATCCATGTCATTGTAGAACATGTTCATCGTCATTGTTGTAAAACTTACTTTACCATAAACCTTTGTTCTGGGAAAATACGGGCACTTTGGAAAACATTTACTAGCTATCGGAGGAGAAGAATCATGCCTTGGAATCAATGGATTAGTTAAAACATTATTGTTTAGTAATCGGAACGATAACCAAAAGTTTTCCTTTAATTTAGTACGGAAACAAGTCAAGTAGAATAATAGGAGGGCATTCGGGAATAGCGGGCCCACCTCGGGTCAAATGAGGCGGCGTACCAAATTTACGTACATTACAATTCATGACGTCACTGGTGGGGGTCTTAAGGTAATCGGGTCCTATTTGCGCAAGTTCTAGATATTTAGGAAGTTTATCCAACATTTCGCACCATTTCTAATTCAATTCTACTAAATGAAAAAGGAGAAACTTTAGGTGCGGATTCCGGAGAATAGAAATGTCCCCGAGGCCCGTGTCCAAACCTATTACATCTAAGACATGCCAAGAAGAAAACGGACTAGACTAGCAGAAAGGGGAGAAGGACATGTTAGACCTAAAATGGACTAGGACAATTCAAGTTTCAATAAAGAGATTTATTAACGCAGGGCCAGTGTTCGGAGCTAACTCAATTGACCTACGACATAAAGGCAACCTAAGCTCCCAAAATGGATATGCTAAACGACATGTGAGGTATATATGAAGGAGACCTCCCCGAAGTATCATAATACACCATGAGGCCAGTTCAACATTCGAGGACGAATGTTCTAAAGGGGGGGGAGGATGTTATATCCCGCATTTTTGTGCAATCGGATAATTCAAGACAATTGCGGGAGGACAACAAGCAAGGCCATATCTCTATTTTGTTAAGCATATGAATGGCTTATGAAGAATTTAGAAGCGGAATTATTAAGAAAGGCAAGGGGGGCAAAATTGGAATTCGGAAATAGTTTTATGAATTACAAATTGCTATGCAAGGAAAGAAAAAAAAATTGGGCTTGGATTTTTTTTAAGAGAGCCCAACCGGCCATGGGCATGGGCCAAGCCCATGGGGGATTAATTCTTGAAATATAAAAGAAGACCAAGTCTTCATAAATTCATAAAATTCTCTAGAAATTTCAAGAAGTGGAAGAACAAGAAAAGGAGGAGAAACACCTAGAGGGCCATTCGGCCAAGTGAAAAATCAACAAGAAAAATTGACAAAAATTTCTTCAAAAATCATTTCCTACCATTTGAAGGGTTCCTAGCAAGGTGGAGTGGTTCTTGGGACAAGAGAAATTCGTATTCTTGCAAGATACAAGTCTTAACTAAGTGGGAAGTTAAGGAGGAAGGTAAGAATTCATTATTCTCCTTTCTTTATATGTTATGGATATTGGTGCATGTTGTAGTGTACAAAAAAAAATGGATGGAATTCATGAAGAATATGAATATAGGGGTGTGGCCGTGCATGTATATGTGTGTGTAAAAAAAAAAAAAAAATATGGTATAGTTCATACGGCCCGCTCTATAACAGAGGTAAAAAGATAGACAAGGGGTGCTCGGTACAAGTATCGGGTACTCGTCGCGGCCCCTAGTTGGGTCGTGACAGTTGTGCCCAAAATATATGTACACAAAATACTGTCTCAAGATAGCACCTCCGGAACAAGGGAGTGCTCTCAGTCAGCTAACAGCTTCTACGAGTCTGGGTCACCTCCCTGTCTACCTGTGGGCATGAACACAGCGTCCAAAGAAAACGGACGTCAGTACGAACATTGTACCGAGTATGTAAGTCATGAATGAAATGAACATAGTAGGGAAATCATAAGACATAAGATGAGGACATAACCCTCGAACGGATACATTTTCTACATATATCATACGTGGCATATCATATGAATTACCATAGTGTATACATCGTCATATCATACATACATCATCATACCATTCACACCTCATCATCGTTAATCCGCGTCCGGGTACCTATTATATGCAGCCCACTAGTGGTGATCATGTCCGGCCCTCTAAGCACGGTGTAGTCGCACGCAGCCCACTAGTGGTGACATGTCCGGCCTTCTAGGCACGGTGGAATCATAGCAGCCCGCCGTAGCGGTGACATGTCCGGCCAATTAGGCGCGGTGGAATCATATCGTCATACATATCATATACTCATCATCATACATTTCATAGGTATATTGTAAGCCAAACATGATCATACATATTATAGACTTATGATTATTAATTACCTTATAGGCGTATCATGGCTTTATCATAACTGAGCATTATTACATGTACATACATCAGCAAAGCATACATTAGGACTTGGAGGCGGCTATAGCTATGTCGGGGTGACATAAGGTCGTGGAACCCCGAATACATTATGGAGTAATCAAATCATCGTATCCCACCTTGAAGGGACTAACATTTTAAGGTGAGCGTACTTAAGAAGAAGCACCAATGGAACCATACTTAGAATCATTGACTTCGTGGGCGTCATTTCTCACTTTAGGACTCTTTAGATTAACTCATCATCATCAATTATCATACCGGTGCCTTATCTCTCTTCTTTATCTTTACATGTGTAGCTCCTTATAGTCATAGACTCATCGTCATTACTATCGTGCTCATAAATATCTCTTATTTTTCTCTCGTATGGCTATTCATAAACGTAGGCTCTTAATTCTTCGAAATTTAGGAGATTCATGGAGGAGGAGGAAAATTATGCCTTGAAGGGAAAGAGACTAACATCATAAGATGGGCCTAGCAACAATGAATAATAGCAAGGAATCGTATGAAGGTCATTAGCTTCGTAGAAACATTATATCGTGGACTATAACTTCTTTAGACTTAATCCTATCATCATCATTATCGTACTCATTGTGTATCTCTACTCTCGTATGACTATCCATGGACAAGGACTCATAGTTTTCTTTAAGATGGGAAATTCATAAAGAAGGAGGAAATTCATGCCATAAGATTCATGTCTTAGAAAGAGAGGTTTAGCCTTACATACCTCTTTCGCTTAACAATTCTATCGCTTGATTGCTCTTCTTCAACGCTCACGTTTCTACCTTCAAGAGAATTCACATCATCATTAGCTAATCGATTATAAGAACGTGCTTACTAAAGCTAGAGAAAATTGGGCAGCATTTCCTTTGTTTATACAACTTTCTCCATATTCTATATCAACTCCCAAAAGTACCCTTAATAATATCCACAATATCATCACAATAGCCTTTGTTCAACTACATTATCATTACTTCTCAATTCACTTCAATTTATCCATATTCATGGTCATATCACACAATTTCGTTCATTCCTATACAATGTCTATTCCATGTTCTCAATATCATTTATAACATGATTATAATCATAATGTATCAAGAATCATAACTCAATCCAAACATTTTACTCAAAAGTGACACTATTCCCCCATTTATGACCCATTTCCTATTTCCTTATATAATCCAAGTGTTTCAACTTTGAAATACCTTAAACAACAAGGAAATGTCATAAAACTTACCTTAGATGGTGTAGGAATGAACCTTGGGTGCAAACACTTCACTTGAGAAAAACCCTAGTTTCACCTTCACTTGAATTTCTTGGCTTAGATGAACTTTGATGGGTTTCTTACACTTGATTCACTTGAATTCTTGTTATTGATCTTTGATTTCCTTTGTTTTCTTGTGAATGAAGAGTAGAGAGAGTTCTATAGAGTTCTAGAGAGAAGTGGTGTGGAAATGGAAATGAATTAATGAACGTGGGTCTCCCTTTTAATGACTTAAAATCCGATCCGTCTGGGCACTCGCGCCCATTTTGACGGGCCGTATAAATTCCTACGGACCGTCAAAATGGTCCGTAGAACTGCCCAGTAAAAAAATGAGTCACTGTGACCATTTGACGCTGGGCTGGGTCAATTTGACGGACCGTAGAATTTCCTACGGGCCGTCAAAAATTCTACGGGGCGTGAAATGGTCCGTAGGATTTTCTGCTCAGACAGTCTGTCGTAGAATGGACATAACTTTTTACTCAGATATCACATTGATGAGCGGTTTGTTTCATTGGAAACTAGACTCGATGAAATTCAATTTGGAAAAAAGAAACACACCAAAAATCCTCATATTCTAGGAGATATACCCCCACCAATTTGGACCAAAATTTTGTCCGAAAACTTTGCCAAGTTTTACCAAAGTTCCCACACTCTCAATTCCTTTATTTGTTTATTCTTAAATCCTTATAGAACCTTCTTAACACTTATTTAACAATTCATTAACAATCCAAGGGACATTATAACTCTTCTCCAAAACTTTATTAAGTCATCATTAATTCGATACTCGTAAATCTTGCCCGACACATGACATATACCTTACTTTCCTTAACAACTTTCGTCTCCTACTTCAAATGTCTTTGAAATCTTATTTAGAATCATCAAATGCTATTTCTTAATTATCGAAACACCATATACTTCGTGTTCTCCATTCTCCTATTCACTGTGCATCAACGGAAAAAATTTCGAGGTGTAACAGTTCTCGAGCCAAACAGCCTCGTTGGTCTCCTCAGAGGCATCCACATATTAGGCTTCGATGGTGGAATCAGCAACACATGATTGCTTGATACTCCTCCGACTTACAGTTCCTCCCACTAAGGTTAACTCATGTCCCAAGGTAGATTTTCTAGAATCTCTATCTGACTGGAAATCTGAGTATGTTTACCTAATGGGTACAAGATCGCCTGAGTTAAAAGTTAACATATAATTCATAGTCCCTTTCAGGTACTTGATTATATGTTTAACTACAGTCTTGTGTTCTCGCCCAGAATTAGACCGAAATCTACTAACTATGCCAACATCAAAGCAGATGTTAGGTCTAGTGCAGAACATTGCACATATAAGACTCCCTACAGCAGAAGCATAAGGGACTGCCTTCATCTTCTCTCTCTCATCAGTTGTATCAGGAGACTGATCCTTCTACCGAGAGATTCTATGCTTGAAAGGAACGATCATTTCTTGGAATCCTGTATGGTAAATCTAGTAAGAATAATATCAACATAAAGTGTTTGAGATAAGCCTAATATCCTTTGCCTATGATCTCGCGTGAGCTTGATCCCAAGGATATGAGCCATTTCTCCTAAGTCCTTCATATCAAAATGTGAGGAGAACCACTCCTTGATTGAATTAAACATACTCACATCATTTCCTATGAGTAAGATGTCATCTATATACAGTACCAAAAAATGCTACTTTTTCTCTATCCCATTTCTTATAGACCCAAGACTCATTTTCACATTGATCAAAATCAAAGGTCTTAATCGATTTGTCAAAAAAAGTGTTCCAGCCTTGGATGCCTGTTTCAATCCATAAATGGATTTGTCATGTGTTCATCACCTTTTTTCATGAAACCATATAGTTGTGCCATATAAATGCACTCATCAAGACTTCTATTATGGAAAGTCGTCTTAGCATCCATTTTCCAAATCTCATAACCATAATGAGCGATAATAGATAACAGGATTCTTATGGATTTAAGCATGGCTATCGGCGAAAAAGTTTCCTCATAATCGATCCCTTCTTTCTGAGTAAACCTTTTTGTAACAAGCCTAGCTTTAAAAGTTTGCATTTTTCCATCTACTCCTCTCTTTTTCTTATAGATCCATCTACAGCCAATGGGTTTGACTCATGCAGGTGGTTCTACAAGATCCCATACTTGATTGGAGTACATGGATTCCATTTCATATTCATAGCAGCAATCCACTTTTCAGCATCTATATCCTGTAGTGCTTCATCATAATTTAGAGGTTCTGTATTAGGCTCTTCAGGGATCCTATCATAAGATTCTCCCAAGAGCACATACCAAGAAGATTTTCAAATAATTCTCCCACTATGACGAGACACTACAGGTGCATTTACACCATTTTAATCTTGTGGTTAATCAACGACATCATCATGAAGAACGGGAGAGTTAATGTTATCCTACACACATTGCGGTGCTAGGATTTCATTAACTTCGTCTTCAAGTGTAGGTTGCACAATTGCAGGTTGCTCAATATTACTCCCACTACTTTGAGGCAGCAAAATATAGGGCAGTTTCTTTTGTGTGTCCTATTGCTGATTGACATTTCTCCAACTATGAGAACGCAATGGTAGATCAATACTGGTTGTCGGGATATGTTCTTAAGATGGATCTTGGTAACGACCCATTTGATTGTTATTGCACTTTTGACTTATTTACCCCCGTTGACCTTTTCTTGAACCCCGTTAGTGTGATTTTGACTCGCAAGGATGGGCGACACGGGTCCTGAAGTTATCGGGTGAGAATTAGCGTGATTTGAGAAAATTAGAGGTTTAAAGTGAAAAAGGTTTGACCAATAGTTAACTCTTGGATAAACAGACCTTTTTTGAAATTCTGTCGATTTCGTGAGGTTCAGAGGGTTGATTATGACTTGGTGGAATATTCAGTTCAGTTCCTGAGGCATTCGAGAGCGTTTTGTACCATTGGTTGGAAACTAGATCTTGGTTGTTTGGGGGTTGACCTGGTCAATAGACCTCCGTTGAAATTCTAAGGGCACAGTTGGGTTTGTAGCATGTTTTTACATGTGGTTACAGGTCCAATTTGTATAAGAGAGGTCTCGTATGGATGTCGAGATTTTTGGGTGGAACTTGGTGAAAACCAGAAATCTAGTTTTCTGATGTCTCGCCTCCGCGAGGGGGTTTCCTCCTCCACGGGTCCACCCAAGCAGGACTTGGCCCGCAAAAGTAAAGTGGTGAGTCATTTAATGGGTCCATCTGCTGAGGTGGGATTGCATAAGCGGAACAGAGTCCGCGGAAGCGAGAAACGCTGAACCAGAAACATTTATTAATCCCATTTCGAACCACTTCCTCCCCATTCACAAACTTGAAACCCTAAGAGTTCAAAGGGCTATTTGAGGAGCATTTGGAGTTGATTCATCTTTTAGTAAGTTTCTTTTACCTTTTTTTATGTTTATTTACCTTCTAAGATTGAATCTATGGTGAAACTAATAGGATTAGTTGGTGAAGATGAGTTTAAAGACCCAATAGTTGATGTTTGAGTTTTAAGTAATGGAAATGATTTTATTTGATAAACCTTGCTAGTCTAAACATGGAATCTTATGAATTAGTGTATAATAAGCTTCAATCTTTATTTTGGATTAATGAATTGATTATGGAATGTTAGGGTTTGTCCCAAATTGGGTTTTTTTTTTATCTAATGATGATTTTGATGACTAATTGAGCCTGATTAGCAATTGGGGAGTAGTATTGAACTTATAAAACGTTGGGTTACCATTTCCAATCTTGAAATTCCCGCTTTGCCCTTGTAGCCGGATTTCCCCTTTTTAAAGTTTGATTTTTTATTTGAACAAATTTATAGCAATATGGGTATCGTTAGTCTTCGTTTCTAACTTAGATTTTGATAATGACTAGACTTTGAATATTCGGAGGCTCTTCGGAAGGGAAAGGCTCACGTTTGATGGTTCGTGGCACCAGCTCGGTATCGAGGTAGTTTATGGCTTACCTTTCGGTTAGACTCCAATTAGTGAAGCATATGTAAGAGTTAGATATTGATGGGGAAAGCATGTTAGGCCTTCAGGTATGAAGTTTGGATGGATACTTAGGTTGGTATTGTTGTTAACTATGTGGGTTTGTTGCTTTGCTATCCTGATTGGGCTTGTCGCCATATAGGATATGTTGGGCTTGTCGCCCTATCTACTATGCAGTGTTTTGTGATGCATTCATCTCTCTCTTATTATGAAACTTGTCAACGAAAAAGGAAAGGAAAATGATTTAGGTTGGAATTCTGATGTGTGCTTATGAAAAGACACGAATGAGATCTTGATTATGATTTATTGTCAATGAGGTTATCATGCACGACATACATTGAGAAACTAAGGGCAGAGAGGGATCAGTTGAGAACTCAAGTGGACGCACTCAGAGATCGCCAAGCCCATAGAAATTGATCTATACTTGTTTAGCCCCTTCAAGTCTCTACACTGTCCAGAAAATCCTTCCTAGCCCCCATCTCCTTTGCATAAAATTGAAGTCACCTTTTCCTGAATTTTGGCTGATTTGCAGCGTAACTATCATTTATGTATACTGAATTGATTACTATCTGCACTTGTCTTTGATCTATCTATTGGCTATTGTTGTGTTCATGTGCATTATTGCTAGCTTGCTTTCCTCTATCTTACTCATGATTATGTTGCCCATGTGGCAATATATCTGAACTTCTTGTTGGTTGTGCTTTAATCTTTTTGATGATGCCAAAAAGGGAAAGATATGTATAGTGAAAAAGTGAACTGAACTGAATGAACATACGCTGACTAAGGGGGAAGACATGTCGAATAAATGATAGTGATGCTATAAATTCACAATCGGGAAGATGTGCTGAGCAAGGGGGAAGAACTAGAAGATTGATATGTGATGATATTGTGGCATTGATATATGATGAAATTGTGGCAATTTTTGTCTTCCAGTTGAAAATGGTATTATGTTGCTAATATATTTGCAGGAGCCTTAACAATGATGGTCTGCTTCGCATAGGGAACAAGTGGGAAGCTAGTTCTCAGGGGGAACATAGTCTATGAGTTTGTCATCATCAAAAAGGGGCAAATTGATAGTTCCAACTGCATTCGTGTTTTGATGATTGTCAAATAGTTTCAGAACCAAATAGAGACCTGATTTGTAACCTGCTCTCTGTGCACCTTGTACCGTCGTAAAATAACGGTTGTAAAGGCGATCCTTCTTGCTTTGCACACAAGTACAGCTTGTGAGTTGGCCCATGCTTTAGGTCAAAGTGAATGAGTGGTCTCTATCCATCCCACATGCTCCCACTATATATACAACATGATAGCAACATATTGAGTAGACTTGAAAACCTAATCAAAATCGAGCAAATCCTTTCCTTCACAAGTTCTCAAGTTCTCTCAAGAACAACTCACTTGCAAAACTGAAGAACCCGATCTAGACACAGATTTAGTCTAAAGTTCTTTATGTTGTTGTAAGTCATTGTTCGTTTGTGCTTAAATTGTAAACCTACTCTTCTGTGTTAAGAAGCTATTTGTAGGTGTTTTGAAAAGTCTCAAAGTGTACTTGCTGGAAGTATGTTTCCACAAGCTTTTGAGTAGAACACTAGGCTAGAGTTAGTCTAGGTGTATTAGTGGTCCTTGCCTAGAGTTATTCAAGTGGAGTTGCTTGCAATCGGAGAATTGCAAGTGTTGAGGGACTATGTGGGTTAGTTCCTAGGTAGGGGTTATGGGAGTTAATTCTTAGCTTACAATCGATTGTAATCTGAAGTTTCTCGTGTAGTGGAGTTGAAATCCTACTGAGGTAGATCATGATTTTTAATCCCTTGAGCAAGGAGTTTTCCACTGTAACATCTTGTGTCCTTTACATACTGCATTGCATAAGGGAGCTGGTACACAACCATGTCCCCCTCCATACTGTGTTTAGTGGACGCATAACCTATAACACACTTCATCCTGCATTTCTTATGGTAATGTGATGTGGTTCTAATGTAAAGATGATAACAAAAGTGATATGGTGCTGATGATGAAAGTTCTATGGTTACATTGATGAAAGAAACATGTGAATCCTTGATCCGAGGTTGTTACCGGAGCGAAAGATTGTGTACAGGTTTGATATGAAAGTAATCTCTGAGTTGTGTGTGAAGTGAATGATACATAGATTTCGCGGGTCCCCCATGGGTCATGACTATCGAGACGTGGAGGATTTTCGTCCACAGCATGTGTGTAAGGTATGAAACAGTTGGCCAGTGCATTGCATTGCATCGCACATGCATTCATATTACATCCACTCATATCATTGATTCTGTTTATTGCATTCATATCATTGCATGGTTCGTTTCCACATTGATTTCCTGGGTGATGACTCATTTGAGTTGTTGTGTACTTGCTAAGTGTTTACTTAGAAACTTGATGGACTCGAGGATTAGAGACTTCCATCTAGGCTATGACTTGAGATTCTTTGAGATCTATTGTGGTTCCTAATACTGTGAGTTCTGCGTGAATATGCTTAGTGATTGTACTTGACTGCTTATATGTCTCCTTGTTGATTTCTTTCTTCATATATGTGAACTAATTGTTATCGGCCTATGATACCTACCAGTACATAGTGTTTGTACTGATACTACCTTGATGTACTCATTTTTTAGTGCAGAGTTCGTCACAGGATCCACGTCAGCATCTCATGGGTGATTCCTGGGGCTTCTTATTGAGTTTCCAGGGGGAGCCATGTTCCAGATCCATGGCCCGGAAAACTCTTCTCTTATGATATCTGTCTTTCTATTTCGAGACAGTATTTCAGACTCTTACATATTTTATCAATGCAGACTTATGTAGTTTTTTTAGTGGCTCTTGTACTATGCCTTGACCAGATCTTTAGGGTGTCGTTCGTATTTTCACACTTAGTATTTATCGATGATATTGATACTGCTTTTATTACTTAATTTCCGCATGTGATAACTAAAAACGGTTAAGTAAAGGGAAGGGTTCACCCAATAGAAGGGTTAGTGTAGGTTGCACAATTGCATGTTACTTAACATTACTCCCACTATTCGAGGCAGCGAGATGTCGGGCAGTTGCTCTTGTGTGTCAGCTTGCCTATTGACATTCCTCCCACTACGAGAACGTAGTGGTAGATCAATACTGGCTGCCGGGATATGTTCTCCATCTTTTGTTATTTCGTTGCTCAATTCCTGTAAAACAAGTTTGCTTCTAGGAACATGGTTTATTAAATAGTCCTCTTCCAGAAATTTTGCATTTGTTGTAAAATTCACCTTCTTTTCTTTTGGACAATAAAATAAATCTCCCCTCGTTCCCTTAAGATATCCAATAAAAACTTACACCTCTATCCTCGATTCCAATTTATCTGTTTTCCCTTTCAACACATGTTCTGGACAACCCCAAACTCGAATATGCCGCGGATTAGGCTTGCGTCAAATCCACAATTCTGCTGCAGTTGAAGCTACTAACTTGGAAGGACCAAATTCAGAATGTAATTTACTGTTTCTAAAGAACATACCCAAAAGGATGAAGGGAACTCTGAATAACTCAATATTGATCTGGCCATTTTCATAAGGGTTCTATTTCTTCTTTCCACCACACCATTTTGTTGTGTTGTTCCTAGAGCAGATAATTGAGATGTTATTCCATAATCTGAAATGTTTTTAATGAATTCTGCAGAAAGGTATTCACCACTACAATCAGATCGCAACAATTTTGATATGTTTATCATGTCGTTTATTCATTTCTGTCTTAAATTCTTTGAATTTCTCAAAGCACTCAGACTTATGGCGCAACAAATAAATATATTTGTATTTCAAGTAGTCATCTGTGAAAGTCACAAAATACTCAAAACCACCTCTTGATTATGTTTATAGGCCCACACAAAACAGAATGGATTAATTCCAACTTATCACTGGCTCTAGTTCCTTTTGAAGGGAAGTGTCTCTTGGTTATTTTTCCTTCTAAACAGGATTCGCATGTTTGTTGTGCCTCCACTTTCAACGAACTCAAAGGTCCATCAGAAACCAACCTCGGAATCCTATTTAGATTTATTTGACCTAGACGTAATTGCTATGACTCAACTCAAAAATACGTATTCTTTTTACATGGCAGATCAACGTTATTTAGTTCTTTTAGTTGTAGCACATCAGGAGAAACCTCAAGTATAAAAAGATCATGTACTCTTGCGCAATGTAGATAACATGTCTATTGTACTTAAAAATAGCAGAGTTATTAATGAAAAAAAATGTTATAACCAACATCCATTATTTTCAAAACTGAAAGCAAATTCCTTCTAATGGAAAATATATATAGATCATCTTTTAAATTTAATACTCTATCACTACTAAACTCAACTCTAATATCTCCTAATGCTAAAGCTAGTGATGGTTCGCCATTGGCTTGAAAAATGCACACCTCATTCTTACTTAGCCGTTGTGTTTCCTGAAACCCCTGCAAAGAAGTGCAGATAGGTTAGTGGCTCCCGAATCTACACATTGTAGAAACAGCTGCTAAACAAGTTTTTCAACGACATTTAAATCTGAATTACCTTGCTTATTCAACTTAGCCAGATAGCCAGGACATTGTTTCTTGTGATGCCCAGGCTGTTTGCAGTGATAGCACTTAACCTTAGGTTTTTTCACACCACCAGTAGCAACTCTATTTGCAACAACCTTGCGAGCCTTTTTCTTTTTCTGACCGCCTTTTGGCTTAGAAAACGAACCTTTCTCTACATTCAGCGCCACAGCAGGAGCAGGAGCTTGCTGCTTGATAATTGACACTGCCTCCTGCAGGTCATTTAACAATTTCGCTAGTGACAATCATTTTTTTTCATATTATAGTTTAAGCGAAATAGCTTAAAACTGTCAGGCAGAGTCTGTAGGACCATCTCAACTTGAGTTTCCTTATCAATCACAGCTCCAAGAACCTCGAGTTCGTTCAAAAGACCCATCATGTTAAGGACATGGTCCCTAAATGATGATCCTTCAGCCATCTTAGTGTTCAAAAGGGCTTTCATGGTTGTTTGCTTAGCCGCATGATTCTTCTCTCCGAACATCTCTTAAGATTTTCAAGCATGTCATACACAAACCCCATTGACTGATGTTGATGTTGCAAAACATTCGCCATAGAGGCAAGAATGTAACATTGCGCCATCTCATCAGCCTTAACCCATTTTGCATAGGCCTTAATCTGGTCTTCCGGAGCATCTCCAGATTTTTCTGGGCACTCATCAATCAGCACAAATTTGAAACCTTCAGCAGTTAGAACAAGATCCAGATTTCTTTTTCCAGTGAAAATAATTCGGACCCTCTAACCTGTTTTGGTTTAGAATAGAGGTAAGTGGCTTGGAAGAAGACATGATTAATATGAGAGATATAAACATTAAATAGATCATTAGTTATGTAAAAAGAGTAATAATGTTCAAAACACACATCACACATACAACCATGCATACTGGACATCTAGATTCGATAAGAAAACTTAACTATTCATGAAAAAAATATATGAGTTATGCTAGATAATCACCCCATAAATTAAACAGGACCAACTCAGATGGAGAGTAAACTGCCAATTTAAGTTAGGTAAATATCACTTTTAATGAACCCTAGTTCCATTGAACCAACGTGTAATTCAGTTGGAGAGTCAAGACGAGCTATCAATCAACTACGGTTTAAAGCATAGTAATTAACCATAATGAATCTATCCGATGGGGAAGAAGACCCATGTAAACATGTAAAATCATTATATCATTGTTATATAATATGGAGACCATAGAGAATGAACCCTAACACCATTATTTGATAAAATAAAATAAAATTAGTTAACAAATTTTTTCTAGAAAACAGAAAAACGTCCAAAAATCCATATAAACAACCCCCAATGGACAAAAAGGCCCTTGATCATAGAAAAGCAATGAGTATTGCTCAGTGGGTTGTTTCCTATGAACCTATAAAATTTCGGGTCAATCATTGTTCGTCAAAAATTCAGAATTCTGAAATCATGACCAATCGGTAAAAATCAATTTTTAGCGTTAATTTCATATTCATATCACATATTATACTTATTTAATAATATTCGTGATTCCAGAAATCAAAAACAATGTAATCAATCTCGTTTCTCATAAAACAACACTGTTTCTCAGAAAATAACATGACAAACATACATTAAAAAAAAAATCAGATTCATTCATATCACATATTATAATTATATAACAATATTCATGATTCTAGAAATCATAAAAAATATAATCAATCTCATTTGTCATAAAACAACACTGTTTTTCAGAAACTAACATGACAAACATGCATTCAAAAAATGACACAAATACTAGGGATTTTGTTTCATGAAGTATTACATTGTCTAGTTAGATGTAAAATAGCTCTGATACCAATTGATGGAATATAGACATATATGCAGCGGAAACAAACAACCAAGATCAAACTTACATGTCTTCTACATAATATAAATCATAAACGAGATACTAACCTCTTGAAGCTTTTACACAAATCTTCCACAGCAGCATTGGACGTCAGTTCCTCAATCTTCTACTATGTAAAATATTCTATGAACGAGAATACATGGGTGGTGAGTATTGAGGCTATGAAAAGTGTATCCAACTTAGGGTGTGTTCGGTATGGAGGAAAATACTTTTCAATTTTCTCATGTTCGTTTGGTCAAAAAATTTGAAAAACATTTTTCTTAGGAAAACAAGTTCTTAAAAAATGGGGAAAATGACTTCCCTAATCAAAGTAAGGAAAACAAGTCCACAAGTGGCATTTCACCAACCACCCAACCCCTAACTACCAAATCCCAGCCATTCCCGCAACCCATGCACCATCCATCCCCCACCCAACCCAACCCCTAACCACCAAACCCCAACCACTACCGCAACCCATGCACCACTCACCCCCCACCCAACCCAACCCCCAACCTCTCTAGCAACCTATGGACCACCCACCCCCTCAATTTTTTTTTTAAAAAAAAAAAAATCTTTTTGGGTTTTCAACACCACCACATCCCTCTTCCCCCCCCCAATCCAAAAAAAAATTAAAATTTTTCTTCTTGGTTTTCTATCCCACCACGTCCCTATCCTTCCCCCTCCACCCCCCCCCCCCTCAATTTTTTTTTTTTTTAAATTATCTTCTAAGTTTTCTACACCACCACTCCCTCCACCCCCCAAATATTTTTTCTTTTTTTATTTTTTTCACCCCAACGACCGACCCCCTCCAAAAAATTAATTTTTTTTTTAAGTTTTTTTTTTTGATTCTCTACATCCATCCCCTCCCGAATTTTCTACTCCATATTTAATTTTATCTTTATAAAAAAAAAAAATTGAAAGTTTGTATGGTTAAAAATTAAAAATTTTGGAGTGGGTGGTGTAAAAAACCAAAAAAATTAACTTCTAAAACTTTTTTTAAGAATTTTTTTTGGGGGGGGGGGGGGGTATGGGTCCATGGGGGGCGGGGGTGGTATGGGTCCGCAGGGGCATGTGGTGGTGTAGAAAATCCAGAAAAAAAAATTTAGGGGGGATGGGTGACGGGGTTAGGATGGAGTTGGTGTGGCTTGGGTGGGTATTTTCAAGAAAATGTTTTCTACCAACCAAACGAAAATGAGAAAATAAGTAAGAAATTCACTTATTTTTACGCTACCCAAACGAACGTGAGAAAATAAGTAGAAATTCACTTCTTTTCTAAGAACGCATTTTCCTCCATACCGAACACACCCTTAGGGTTGAAAAGCATTTATATATAGTTATGTTTTTGGGTGTCAAAACCCTACAAAACGTGTGAGCTTTTCCTTGCCCCCCAAGAATATTTATTTTTGCAGTTTTAGAATATTCAGGCATGGTAGGGACCACAAATTTAATAATGAGGCTTTCTATTGTGGTATTAATTCATAATATGAATGAATTAATCCTACCACAATAAATTACAATTTATTCCACTAGAAAACTGTAATTGCACTCCTCAGTTTAATTTTGAAATTTTTCATTAAAACTTATTTAACTCCCCATGTTAAGATTACAGATACCAATCACCTAAATTAAATTACTGACAATTTAATTCATTAACTAATTGAATCGTTTATACTTCCGCTTAACTTATTTCCTGTGACAGATATAAAATCCACCTGCAGGGGTTTCACATGATAACTTCTAAGCATCCATAAAGGGGGATCATCAATCTCAAAGTCGAGACACGAATTCTATCAACTAATTATTGTCTCACAAATATTATTTGCTACCATCCAACTTATCAGGAATATATTGACTCACAATTGAGTCGTACCTTTGATAAACTAAAATAATGAACAAATCACATTGATCATGATAATCATATCAAGATTAAGAGTATAAGTACATTTAATGAGCTAGAGAGGTTGTTTTATATGTTCAGTATAAAAACACTTATATCCACTTGATCCGTTCAATACACACAAAATGTACTAGCACAAGAAGTTGGAATAAGACCACCCCCATAATCAAAATAAATTATATTTTATTCTTGTGCTACAATCATCAAGATATTTTGTCCAGTTTCATCTTTGATTGTGAACATAACTTTGTAACTTATAAGAACCGACAATTTAATCTTCCGCTCATAAGCTAAAACTCCATACACTAAATCATCTATTATATAAGTAAATGACACACATATGAACAAATGATGTATTTAAAATAAGACTTTGTTCAATTGAATAAATAAATAATCAATTTTTCCCTAAAAAGTAAAATATAATACTATAATTAAACGCATGATTAATAGTATATATCCTAACACTCTTAAAAGTGGATACCTGATTTCATTTTACTTTCTACGGTAAGCACAATATTCTTCAGTTGAAGCCCAATTCTTATTAGGATTAAAATAACGAAAAAGGGTCAAAAATACCCCTGAACTTTCAACTATTGTTCACTCATACCCTTCGTTATACTGTTGGGATAATTATACCCCTACTGTTATACTTTGGTGCAGATTTACCCCTGATTTAGATGGAGTGACACGTGTCAACCTCCTAATAAATTAACTCATCCCCAATTTTAATTAAAACCCACCCTTCATTTGACCCACTACCCGACCCGATTACCCCTAAACTTATTCAACTCATAAACAACCAACCAAACACATCACAAACGTGGGACCCACACCAAACCCCTCATCATCTTCTTCATCGTCAAGCGCCACCATTCTCTACCGCTTGTTGCTCCCAAACGCACACGCAAGTATACGTGGTCGTACAAGTAATATAGACTGTTAAGTCCAGATATCGATCCCACAAGGACTTAGATTCTACTGTCAAGCTAATTCAAATTCGGATGAAACTATTTAAGAAAGTGAAAATCAAGACGTTTATTGTACTAAACTAAAACTGAAAAGTAAACAATTTGTGATGGGTGTTTTTGTGACTGGGAATATCTTGACAAAGATTGTAAGAATTATCGGATGAGAGAAAGATCTAGGGTAATGGCTTTCGACAATCCGTTGATCTTCGGACAATTCCACCTATTTTATTTCTGGGTTACTAGTTGACGGGTTAATTATACTTTATGATATTCTCTCAAACTACTCACAAGCTTTGTAGATGTTACTATAATGCCTATATCTCTATGGTCATCAGAGGTAACAAGAACGCATTTATTTCTCCGTATTCAACTAAGTAGGGCTAAAGGGTATATCTCTATCCTCAGTAGCGAAACGATTAAATCAAACAAACTCTATTTATTGTTATTACGTACGTGAATTCCCTTTCTCAAGTCCAATTCGTGCACCACAGATAGTGTCTAACTATTGGCCAGATAATCAAACAATTAAGATCAAGAATAAATAAGCAACCCAAAATATGAAAAATCAATAGATAATAATTGTCATCAAACCAACTTTCAAGTCTTTCGCCACAACCCTAGAATTAAGAAGTTTAGTTACTCATGATTCGATCATAGACAAAAGAATTCATGAATAATCTAGGGTTGAAAAAGATGGAAAAAAAAAATAAACCTAGAGAGAGAAAATAGAACGGTGGCTTACAAGTCTTTGAATAATCCCCAGCACACCGTTTTCAGCTAATAAAACGTCTATATATAGTCTAGGGTAAAAACAAAAAATAAGTAAACCTAATCCTAGTCGAACCGGGAAAGCTGCGCAGAACCCCGCTTTCCTTCCGCGATGCGGATGAAAAGCGCAATGTTCTGAGGCCTCCCGCTTTCCTTCCGCGATGCGGAAGGATAACGCAAGCCTGGTTCCACTTTTCTTCCGCTATGCGGATGAAAAGAGAGACCTTCAGTTCAATTTTTTTCCTTTTAGTTCATCACTTGTGGTCTTCGACTCGTCACCTCGTGTAATCATCATATGCTCCAAAATCAATCACTTTTAGCCCGGTTTTCCATCGTTTGTCTTCATCGTACCTATACACATGAAATATAACGGCATAAGTTCAGATACGACGATTTCATCATAGATTAAGCGACAAAAGTCATAAGAGTAGGATGTAAAATGACACAAAACATGATATTTGTGCCAAATATCACCGCTCACCACCGGCGATTCTGCGAAGACATCCGTCACTTCAAAGCCACCATTACTTTGTGCTTGAAATGTTTATGTTGTAAGACGTCTTTCAACACACAAACATTTAAGTACATTTGTAAAATTGTATGCATCAAGCTTAACACCTGAAGTACTGGAATTAACACACTGCTCGAATCAACCCATTTAACACAGTGCTCAAAATCCTTATTTCTGGTACTAATGAATGCTCCATCATAAACCTTGGCTCCAAAAATTCCAGAGCTTTGGTTCCTCCATTAAAGAACTCTAAAGTTTAAGAAAAGGTTTAATGGTAACCAGCCTGTGACGATTGTAAAAAATAGAAAATGGGAGAAGTTGAGTGGCTATTTGGATTGACGAAGTAATTCTGAGTGGGGCTATTTTTGTTTGTTTGTTTGTATGAAATTTAATTTCAACCAGAAAAAAAATTTAACGCCCGGGTTATTTTAAGAAGACGGTGGCGCTTGATGATGAAGAAGATGATGAGGGGTTTGGTGTGGGCCCCACGTTTGTGATATGTTTGGTTGGTTGTTTATGAGTTGAATAAGTTAAGGGGTAATCGGGTCGGGTAGTGGGTCAAATGAAGGGTGGGTTTTAATTAACATTGGGGATGAGTTATTTTATTAGGAGGCTGACACGTGTCACTCCATCTAAATCAGGGGTAAATCTGCACCAAAGTATAACGGTAGGGGTATAATTAGCCCAATAGTATAACGAAGGGTATGAATGAACAATATTTGAAAGTTCAGGGGTATTTTTGACCCTTTTCCGTTAAAATAATCAACATCTAACCTATTAGAAACCAATTTATAGAATTTTCAACCGTCAATAGTCGAGAGTACTTATTTCCTTTTCATTGTCCTTCACGTTGCCGGTCTCTTCAATCCTCTCCTTGTCTACACCATGTATACTAGTTAGCAGGGGTAGAGCCAAGTGTAACCAAGGGGATCCGAACCCCCTCGGCAGAAAATTGCAGTGTATATTGAAGGTTAAAATTATTTTTTATGTATATATGGTACGTGTTGACCCCCTTGGCTTCTTCGTATGTTTACTTCTTCATATTTTTTAACCCCTTTACTGAAAATCCTGGCTCCGCCACTGCTAGTTAGGTATAAGATCATTAATTTCCTTTACAGTCTCGTGTTTATTGCAAACATTCAATCGGTCCAAAGGGTTGGATCCATTGATGACAAGTCTGATAAAAAAAACATTTGGTCATTCACGTATTCAACTTTCACATGTGCTGCTAAAAACCGTTCCGTTTTGGTTGTATAAAAAAGGTATTACTGTTCAAGTAAGGACAGATAGACAGATGCCCACCCTTGGGGACACTAGTAGAAGCAGTCACTTCTAATACTAAGAAACAAAATAGGCCATACTTGTTATAGAGAGATCTAATACCCAAATCTCAGTATAAAGACTATTATAAACAAGATAGATCTAATACCCAAATCTCAGTATAAACACTATTATAAACAAGATGCAAACACATCAATCTTGTTTATAGTACTGCCCAGGCTAAGAATTAAGTTACTCCAGATCCTGAATTAAGTTACTCCAGAGCCTAAATTCAGGTTGATACCTCAAGGCCAACTATTATAGAGCCTGTTTGGATTGACTTATTTTAGGTATTTTTAAAATAGCTTTTAAACACTTTCATAGTGTTCGATAAGATAAAAAGGTGTTTTTAAACCAAAATAAATCAAAAGCCATAAGTTAGGAATAATTAGGATTCCCAACTCTTATAAGTCATAAGCCTATCCAAAAGCATTGCCAAGAGATGACCCGATATTAAGCGAATGTCCTGCCTCAAATCATAATGAGGTACTATCTGTTCTTGCAAAAAAAATTCCTAAATCTTTTTCGGTTTGGCAATTCTCTAAAGGAAGAATTCCAACATCATGAACGAGTACATGTACCAGTTGATCACAGTTGATCACAAGCATATGCTAGTTCTTCCTCCCAGCTATTTTAGATGAGACAATAATTGCATTGGAAAAAGAAATGGAAAATGCTTCTTTATATGAAGGGTAAAGCGCTAATATATTCTTAGCTCAAAGGAGCCAAACAGCACAATAAATCATTTAGTGATGAGAAATGTTGGACAGAACAGCAATTGAACTTCACATCAAAACCCTCTGAAAACCAGGACTTAAGAGTCGTTATCAATAATATAACTTGAAAAAGACATCCGTATGGCCGAAAATGATCACAACAATTTAATGACAAAATGTTGATTGCTACTATAGATCCTTTAAGAAGTCTAGGGTAAAAGCAAAAATAATACAAACTGAACCGAGTCTTTGCCTTCATAATATTTGAAGATCAAACCATCAACGTAACTTATGAAGCACTTGGCGCGGTCTCAGATTTCTCCGTCTCCATTGGCTCGGCAGCAGGTGGAACTTCACTTCCAGCACTGGCACCCTCAGTTGCATTTCCTGCGTTAGGAATCTCTGCACCTTGAGGCTGTTGCTCATCTCCTTGAGGAGACTGAGGTGCTGGTGTTTCAGGAGTTGCTGGCTTAGCTGGCTTAGGCTTTGTCATTATAGGCCTACAGAACCTGTAGAACCAGAAAAATGACAAGTGGGCTAAGCAGGTAAAGAAATATGGAAGGAAGGAAGAAACAAGAGGTGCTCCTACGTGGACAGACAGCGACTAGCGAAGCAAGAAATGATATCAACAGAGACTTTACAGTAAAATAAGCCCAATTTTTTAAAACTAGAAGTTATGGCCAAATAATCAGAGTAAACAACAGTACCTATCAAGCGCCTCTGCTTTCTTTCGAACATCAGCCGATAAAAGAATAGGGTTGGCATATTTTGGAAGAGCATCCTGCTGCTGCTTTTTCTCTCTAAGCCAAGCTTCAGCTTCGACACACTCGTTCAAAACCTAGGAAGTGCAAGAGAAACATAAGCATCAGACCACAGTTTCAGGAAGAAGAGAGATGAGCATTGATATGATGAGGAAAAGAAGAGGCAAACAGAAAAATTAAGCAGATATGTGCATACCTTCTGCTTATCTTCTAAATCAATGTGATCAAACTTAGGATCACTTGACATTGCCGCCTCTCTGTAACTATTTATGCAATAAATAAATTGATCAATTACAGGACCCCTCTCCGTGGACTCCTTATATCGTTGCTCAATCGGGTCACCTTGCTGCAGATTCACACTAAATCAGCACCATATATGCATTAAAAAAAAGGCAAAAATAGGATATGCAAGAAACACCAACCTTTTTAAGCTCCTCAAGCTTGGCAATGTAAACACCCTTAGTTTCATCCTCTCCATCTTCATACAACCAATCTTCCGTTTCTTGAAGTTTAGCAATAAATTGTTCTCTTTCTGAATCAGTTACAAACTCTTGATATTTATCTGAAAGCTGGAAATTTTAAGGGGAAAGTTGTCAGTGACATACCAAATGTTTTCATACAACTGCCATAAAAAGCCAACAAATACCTTATTCCTCATGTCATAAACATAGGACTCAACAGCATTCTTCTTGTCCTTTGTCTCTTCCATAACACGGTCCTGAAGAGCCATTTCAAATTCTTTCTCAACAGCCTTCTGAACATCAGAAGCTGCCATTGCACCATAAACAATCTCTGTCACTGGTACAGATGTCTTCTTGACCTTTTTCTTGGGAGCTTCAACCTGCAAGAAAATGAAAACAGTAAATGCTAAGCTTTACCAACATCTTTGAGCTAACAACTGAAGCAGAAGAAGAATATTAGTTATTACCCCAACATTAATTAAGCAAAAAAGCACTACACTGATGCTCTTTAAGGATTAAAATATAGGTAAACACTGGTCCATTCATGTGTTCCATACAGTACATGCATAAATAAAATCCTGACAATTTGAATAGATGCATAGTTTGATGTACAACACTCAAGTATGACTGATGGAGAAAGAGTGATGAGTTACCTTAGCATCTGTCTCCATTTGGACAGGTTTGTCTCCAGACTCCGGAACACCATTGTCAGCCCCTGAAGCAGCTGCACCATCCTGCATATTTACATCAGTTTCTGATGTAGTTGAAGGAGCAGCTGAAGCTTCATCTGTTTCCATTTTGGCAGGTTCCTTAGCTGTCTCTTTCACAACTGGGACTTCCACCTCTTCTTCTTCCAAAAGCTAAATTACAGACCAAAACCATATGGTTAGATGATATTCTTTCCATTTACTAAAAAATGAAAGGAAAAAAGGAGAGGAAAACCACAAATTTCTGGACTTACAGTTGCGGACTCAACCGTGACAATACCATGCAGACTTAGGCGTACTTTAACTTTTAGTTTGGCCCTTTCACCCTTTGTAGATTGGAATGGTCCGATCTGTCAAAAAGACCAAACAAAATCCAAGTGAGCCATATTTTCCTCTAATTTTTAGAAAAGATATAGGATCTAACTAGTTAGTGAAACTCTGAAATACCGTGTATGTACTGATTTTTGCTGGCGCCTGCAGTTCACTGACATCAGCATACTGTACATCTATTGTAAACGTGCCAGATCTGTAGAATGTCAGAGCTTTCACACTTGGTATCGGATTCCCTTTGGGGAAAACAATCGTGCTCTGATGATTCTCTTGAGCTCCATTTTGTGCATCTGGAGCAGGACCCTTCCATGATAATGCAATTGAGAAAGGGAAGCTCTCATTGACCTTCAATCAGCAAACTAGAACTCTTAGTACAGTTTTCTTTTGTTTTTTATAAGGTAAATTTTATTAGAAAATGTAAAAAGAAGTACAAAGGAAACAGAAAACCCTTAAAACCCAAATTACATATTACCCAGCAAATTCAGAAAGTCCATATACTGATCCATACCATCTAAAGACCTCCTCTCACACCAAGAGAACAGATTATGTAAACAGGTGTTCTTAGTTCAGCTCTTACACTCATAAATCACCATAATTTATTCTGCTGGGAGCTTGATGTGCAACTAGTAACATAATCTTTTTTAAGGTTAGTAACACAGCTGGTATTTGCTTCAACAAAAATCTTAGTAGTCCCATAATGAATCGTGCATTTCATTCGTCCTTCAATAAAACACTTTCTTCTACCTCTGAATTTGTTATTCATTACCACCCAGTCACACTCGTTTCAGTTAAGCAAAATAGGTCATACTCAGACCACTAAATAAACCTAAGGAAAAATCAAAAGCATGTTTCAGAATTCATTTTCACATATTAGATTAGTGCCTATTTAAACAATAAAGATTATAAACAACATTGCAACACATCATTAAATTGAAAACCCAGAATCCAGTATGACTATGCAAAAATACACCGATCAAGAGAATGCAAGGCTGATAAGCTGTTACCTTGAATTCTCGCACTTTAAAAGTAGGACTGAGGATAGCGCATTGCAGTGCAGCTCCTTTGGCCACGCATTCACTTGCATTCATGGTACGCCTTGGTTCCTTGCCAAAGAACTCTGTGAGAATCCTCATAATTGCAGGCACCCGAGAGCTTGACCCAACAACCTCAACTGCATGAATGTTCTCAGTAGTAAGCCCAGCTTCAGCAAGAGCTTTCTCCAGTGGTTTCTTCACTCTCTCCAGTATAGGGATGCTGATTTGCTCAAACTCATCCCTCTTTATAAACCCTCTGACATCCTTCTCATCCATTAAGCACTCTATATTCAAAGGTGCCTCGGGGTTTGCACTGAGAACCTTTTTCAACTTTTCACAAGCAGCTCGAAGTCTAATGCATGCCCTAGCATTTTGGTAAACATCAATTTTGTATTCTTCCTTGAACTTTGCAGCAAAATGTTGGAATAGAGCTTCATCAAAATCCCTCCCACCAAGATTTCTGTCAAATGAATGAGCCAAGATCTGCAATTGGCCTTTCTTGAAGCCAGCAATACAAACTTGCAAGCTTGCATGCCCAACGTCAATAAAAGCAACATTCAGTGGGTCATTTTCAGGTAAATCTGTCTTGTAAATACCATACGCTAATGCAGTAGCTGTTGTCTCATGAATTAGATGCAAAGGATGCAAGCCAGCAATGGTGGCTGCATCCACTACAGCTCTCCTCTGAAGATCGGTGAAATAAATTGGAATTCCAATGCAACAATCAACTACTGCTGCATTGAGATTCTTCTCTGCTATAGTCTTCAGATCCGAAAACACCATTCCAAGAACCTGGGTAGGTGTAAAAGTTCTCATTTCCCCCAAATAGCGCGCATGGATCAAGGGATATCCATCAGGCCCTTCTGTTACTGTGTAGGGCAGTGCCTTAAGATCTCTTTGCAGCTCAGGATCTGAAAATTGCCGCCCTATTAGCCTCTTTATCTGCGAAATCGTATTCTTTGGGTTCATCATGCTTGACGCTGCGCCAGCAATACCGAGAAATCGTTGCTTCTCTCCAAAGCAGACTATAGCTGGAGTTTCCCTTTTTGATTCGTCATTAAGTACGACATCAATTCCTCTCTGCCTAGCAACGGCAACAACTCCACTCTCATTCCCGAAGTCAAAACCAACCACACTCATCCTTGCTGGCTGCGATCACTCTATATCCAACAGCACAAGCACAAGAAAGTACCTGGACAACATCAGAAGACAATATATAATCAATTAAAACACTGGCATCTGCTGTATATAAATATACATGGAAGAAGCTCTGGGTTTTAAATGGCAGCACCCAAGAGCAAAATCAAAAAGAGATTGATTTTCCGTTAATAAGCCAAGAAAGCTGATCACTCGTGCACAGGCTTTCTTGGAATGCATTTACTCTATGCAGTAATTATGGATTCCCATACACAAAAGAAAACAAATAAGTTTGTCTTTCTTTTTTTGCCCCCCCCCCCTCCCTTTTTTAGTAACGAGAGAAAAATTAAGCCTGATATGATCAATAATATATAGACACGTCATTCAAACGTCAACAATCAAAATAACATGGACTCAAATTTCAAAAATGATTTTTTTCTGATTTCCCCGATATCCAAAGCTCAAGCATACAATTTTTATTAAATTTTCCTGCTGAACTTTCATGCATGTATGAGCTCACACACCTACCAACATCAGGAAACAAGACTAAGGCACCAATGATAACTCAAATTTTTTTTAATCTACTATCTCGTAATACACCAAATCGCCCAAACTTCACCGTACATAAATAAAAACACGCTCCACATTGCCTTGTATAAACTTAGTCAGACATGTTTTTTTCTAATAATCTAAACTCAATCGTACACTAATCCAAATAATACTACTGCATAGGGTAAATGAAACCCCAAACGAAAAGATCTTCAATGTTAAGAATTGATCTGATTGAGGATTAAGCAAAGACTATCTACCTATTACATTACAACAGCACCTTATCTAGCCTAAGGGATTTTCTATCAGGGGTGAGATTATGGGCACGTGAACCCATGGTCTCTCTGACAAATTAGATATTTTATGTACAATATTTTAGAAAATTGGTATGATATTAACTGTTGGCATCCATGCTCTAAGAAGGATGAATGGTGAGCATTTGGTTGAAGGTTGAGTTATTTACCAAGAGCAATAGGGATCAATTCCCACTTTTTTCCAGTAGTGCACCCATGTACTAGAAATCCTAGATTCGACTCTGTATCTAAGCCCATTTTCAATCTTGCAACTTTAATAAGTAATAGTAAACTTTATTATGTTTCATCATTTGTTCGTGTATTCTAATTTTTCTAAGAATAGATAAATAAAGGAGTTTGGGATAGTAACCAACAATGCAGAAACTAGAATGACTATAAAACTGCAATTTTCTTCATAAAGCTACATCACAACAGATTTATTTAACTTATAACAAAACATTATGCAGCATGCAATTTACAAAGAGAAATATCAGATGATATTACATCTGCCAGCTAAATCTAAATCCAACAAACAATCAACAGTAACAAATTGTTAAAAAAAAAAAAAAAAAAATCATAGATCTACAAATTGTGATAAGAGAGAATTTAGAGATTTGTGATCCAAAAACAATACCTTTGAATATTCAAACAATAGAATCTTCGAGAACCTCTGTTCCACGCACTCCTTATTGAGATTTTGTGAGCCGAACGAATGGGGGGTTTAAAGGAGAGAAATAAAGAGGGGGTTTGTGTAGAATTTTCGAGTTTTTTATTTTAATTTAAATGACTAAATATAAAGACTCCTTTACCCTTTATTGACTGGGGAGGGTTCGAGTGGTCCTAGGCGCTTCTAGAAACATCTTCTCTTAACACAGCTAGGTCTTGTGTTTGACAATTCTTTGGTGTATATGGGCCTTGTGGGGTGGGTTAGGTCATAGGTTCTCTTGGTTCGTGGATTTAAATGGGGGCAACTGTACAAATAGCCGTAATTAGGATCCTTTTTAAATAATAGCCGATATTTATAAGGTTTTAAAGTTTAGCCAATAAATAATTCATTTTAGGCTTGCGACACCATTTACAGGATGTAAAGTTGTCATAGTGTATGTGAAGTCGGCATTTCGAATATCGAAAGTTTGTTCAATGTGAAATGATCACAAATTTTAGAGGAATAGAGATTTTGAATACAAATCTAAAATGGTTTGGTTTAATCCTTTGTTAGGATTTTGGCTTTTAACTATCTTGTTTTTCCTTAAGAACTACTTTTGGTCCTTCGATTACTAATAAATTTTGATTTCAATTCCTGTGATATCCAGTTAAACAAATTTAGCCTTTGATTAATTAAAATGTTTACTTTTGATCCTTTTGCTGGTAAATATTTATAAATTTATCATGATTATTAATTATTCAAGCATTTAACTACTCATGTGTTTATGTTAGCTTGTAATCACTAATGTTAAACCATATTAAGAGTAGTAGAGTTCGAAATATATTCAAAATATCCCATAACATATTTCTTAACATATAGGAACCAAAATCACATGTTTTAATTGATTAAAGATTAAATGTGTCAAATCCTATATATCATAGGACCAAAATCAAATTTTATTTGTAACTGATGGACTAAAATTGTTATAACTCAATAAAGTATAATTAAATTTCATTGATAATATTTAAGTGGCAAACTAGTAAGATGGTAACAAACTAACAACATATTATTATATGTTAAATTACACTAATAATCAGTTAGTATCTGTAAATTGAACCCTAAAAACAATTTAGTTCTTCTGAGTGAATTACACCTTTCCTTATAGTTTATTTCTTCAGTTCGTCCATGCTGATTAGGGATGTGTTTGGTTAATTTTTTGAAAATATTTTTTTGTAGGGACAAGTTCCTTAAAAATGAAGAAAATGACTTTTTTAATGAAAGTAGGAAAAACAAGTTTTATTAGTATTATACTTATATTTTCTTATTATGTTTTCTCAATTTGTTTTTCATTTACGCTTTTCCTCATTATGAAGACTATGTTTTAACCGTGTGTTATCACTTAAAGCTCCAACAATCTTTGGCACTTTTCTTTTTTTACTACTCTGTTTAAGGCCTCATTTGTTTTCATTAAGATTAAGACGTCGGAATCTGAATGCAAATCTGAATGATTAAGATGTTGTCTCTAGATCTGAACATTGAATAATTAAGATTGTTTGTTTTTCGACATCTAAATGTGCATAATGTATTTATTTAAACATAATATATATATAATTCAACTAAAAGTAACTAAACTTTAGAGAAAAATATAAATCTAATAGAATAGAATTAATTTGATAAAAAAATAAAATATTTATGTAGGCAGGGATAGGTGGTGGGGGTGGTCGGTGGGTAGGGGTAGGTAGGTGGGTGGGGTAGTAGTGGTGGGCGTGGAAGTTGGTAGGGTGAGGGTGGTAGTGGTTGACATTGGTGGTGGTGTTGATTGTGATGGCAGAGGTGGTTGGTGGTGATGGGATGGGTTGTGGGGGCAGGGTGGAGGGATGAGGGTTGGGAGGGAGGTTGGGGGTGGGGCCGAGTGGTTGTGATGGAAGAAGTAATTAGTGGTGGTCGGGTGAGGGTGGGGGTGGGGTGGAGTTGGGAGGGGTGGGGGTGGAGCTAATGGTTGTGGACAGAGTGGTGGTAAAATTTATCCATGCAAAAATACCACGTAATGATATTAAGACTCTATTCAAAATCTTAATGATTAAGACCTATTCAGACCAAATAAGTGGCTAGATCTGAATGTAAGCAAATCAGATTCAGACCTCCATTATGTGCGAATAAATGAGGCCTCGTCTAGGACTACGTTGGTTTTGAAGCTTTATTTCTTATCCCAAATTAATGTTTTCTTTGCATTATCTTTCAGCAATATCGCTCAATTATATATATCCATATTTTTTTTTTTACGCACATGTATTAAAAAAATTGAAAAGTGGTATTAAATGTCACTTCTTAACTAATTACTAAGATATTTTGTGCGCTCTGCTATGCTATGGTAACTGGTAAGTTGAAGGCCTCAATTTTGTCCAAGAGCACATCACACAATTACAAATTACAATTATAGCACTGATCTTCTCGAACTAATGTTTGTTGTTTACGCAGCACGGGGCGAGGCGTAAGTCTCGAGACACGGGGCGTAAGTCACACGGATCTATGGGGTGTCTGTCTCATGTATCTTCAATTATATAATTTTATTATTAAAAAATAAGCAAATGTAAAGTTTTCATTAAAAATTCTGCAAATAAATCACTAATAATATAAAAAAATTATTATAATGATTATTTGGCAAACGTCACAACACAAAAAATGATACTCCCTCCATCCCATATTAGTTGTCCATATTACTAAAAATATTTGTTCATTTACAAAATCAAGATAAAATTAATTAAATTTTTCCTGTTTTGTCCTTAACATTAATTGTTTTTTAAAGTAACCAATATTGATTAGAGTGCAATTTATTGGAGAGATATACGGGTAATATAGTAAAAATACACTTTTATTTATGATTTCTTAAATGACGTGTAAAAAGGAAAGTGGAGAAATAATATGGGACGGAGGGAATAATAGCCTAGATAATCTTTAAAATGAATCTTCGTTCACTTCATCGTCAATCTCCAAATTTATTAGTCCTTCCCACTCTCAATTAATATTTGCACTGACTTTTATTTATATATTCAAAGAAGGAGAAGGGCAAAAAGTGTAAGAGCAATGACAAAAAATTGATGAAGTTGCTTCAGGAACATAGTCTTTGTGAAATCTTTATCATATTAATTTCAGCCATAATCATCTAAAAAAAACTATTTATGGCAGTGTTATTTTCAGTGAGAGTAGTTCTCTTTATTTATATATTTTTAAAAACATAACTACAACATGAAAATATAAAATGATAACACAAAGTATAAATATTTATTACAACAATATTAAAAATTATAATATATAGCAAAAATACTTTTAAAACAATAAAATTTAAATTAATGCCCGGGGCGTATGCCTTTGCGCCCGGGACTTGCGCCCCAAATTCTAGAGCGTACACCTTATGGATCTACACCTTCATTTGAGCCCCGGAGTGTTTTTGTTACGCCCCGCCCCGGGACTCGCCCCGAAAACACCTCTGAGAACACTTTTAGTTGGTGCAAGTGCCTTTGACATATTCTTTGATTTTTAAGTTTCCTTTAGGCTTGAATATTATACATGTATTAAAATAGTAAACTGTCACGACCTAACTAGAGGGTCATGACGGGTACCCGGAGCTGACTATCGAGCACCACCCATCAGACTTATCATCAACTCAACCTGAACATACACCATTTCCAACATAAACTTATCATGAAATGGTCCTCAAATATTTCTCAAAACATATATATGTACATAAGCCTGTGGTCGCAAAATGATATACATAGAATATACGTTAATAGGTCACATAACATCTACTACCCACACATATGTATCCACGAGCCTCTAACTGGAGTGTTGAGATCATAAGGACGGGACGGGACCCCGCCATGCCCCAAATATGTACACAAAAGAATATACCAATAGGCTGCACCTCCGGAGTAGTGGGGTGCTCTTGTGCAACTGTTGATAAGGCTCCTAAGTGTCCGGTCCGTCTCCCTATCTACCTGTGGGCATGAACACAGCATCCATAAAAAAAAAGGACGTCAGTACGGACAATGTACTGAGTATGTAAGGCATGTACAACAACATAATAGAGAAATGAAAGAACATGAGCCCGTTTGGATTGGCTTATAAGAGATAACATTTTCCTTTTTGAGTGATTGCCTGGCTTAGCTTAGGCGGAGTCATACATGCTGCTTAAAATAATAAACAATATCATATCAAGTATGCATATGTAACCTTATAAGCCAAAAAAAATAAGTTATAGACTACGACTTATTTTTTTTTGTGATTATCATT
Source organism: Lycium ferocissimum (assembly GCF_029784015.1). Taxonomy (NCBI): domain Eukaryota; kingdom Viridiplantae; phylum Streptophyta; class Magnoliopsida; order Solanales; family Solanaceae; genus Lycium; species Lycium ferocissimum. The sequence continues at coordinate 54,778,854 of NC_081353.1, read as the reverse complement.
AGCATAAGCCCATCCCGCGCTCCATAAGATGAAGAGATAAGCATGTAACTGCACACTTAGGCGGTGTCATACACGCATATCAAGTACACGTATATAGGGGTATAGGCACGGTGTAATCATCATCATAGCGCACACACTACGCCCATCGTAGTGGTGACTACCCGACCAACTAGGCGCGGTGTAATTAAACATATACATAGTGTAAAGCATGCATGAGAGCCCAAGTGAAAGCTATAACTCTATCGGAGTGACGTAAAGTCAGTAACCTCCGATTATATTATGGAATAATCATGATTGCTATGTCTCACCTTGAAAGAACTAATACCATGAGGTGAGACAACAACAAGAAATAACATCAATGAAATCATAAAGAGAGGATTATCAAGCTCATGATAGCATCATTATCATAGAACATATTAGAACATATCTCATCTCTATCTCATAAGAAGCTCTTAAGAGTCTGTAACTTTCATCTTTTGGGATGTAAGAAGATCATGGAAATATAGAAAGGAAATCATAATATAGAAGTCATGCCTTTAAAAGAAGGGGACCAGCCTTACATACCTTTACGTCTCTTTAACTTTATCAACTAAACGCTTTCTTTCCGAGCTCACGATTCTACATTCAAGAGAATTCGTACCAAAATTAGATAATTGGAAGCAGACTTAGGTCTCAACTAAAATGATTAAGGGCTAACAAAAATTGGGCAGCATTTCCTTTGTTCCAACAACTTCCTCCATATAATAAACAACTCCCAAACATCAATAGCAACGCCCATCATATCATAATCAATAAATTTCTTTACGTTAAACATTGTTCAATTCTCAAAACATCCTTTCAAGGTCGTCCCTAGCCATAGCTATGACATAACACCCTATTCATTCCCATATAATACTTCTTTAACGTCATTTGTATCTTTCACAACAAGATGATACCCATGACATATCTAGAACTATGATTCAAATCAAGTTACTATTCAAGAGTGTCATTATTTCCACATTTAGGCTCCATATTCTACTTTCTTCTTCAATCCAAGTCTTTCAACCACTCAATACTTTTAACAACATGAAATAGATGTAAAACTCACCTTTGATTATATAGGAATGATCTTTGGATGAAGATACTTCACTTGAGAAAACCTCCAACTTCAATTCCAAAGGAAACCTTGACTTCTATAAACCCTAGTGAGCATCCACACACTTGATTCTACTAATTCTTGGTGTTTAATCTTTGCTTTCTCTTGGATATGTGTTAATATGGTGTATGGAATATTCTAGAGGTTTCAAGAGTGATGGAGAAGATGAGAAATCGAAATTAGAACTTGGGTCCTCTTTATACAAAAAAAAATAAAAAAAAAATAAAAATAAAACGGTCCATATAAGTGGATACACGGACACCTTATACGGTACCGTATAATTTTATACGGTCGAACCGAACCGAACCGTATAAGTTTGGTGTATAATACTTCCAGTGATGACCTTCATTGTGACCGTTATACGGACCCTTTATACTCTTTTGCTTTTGTATCTAATTTTCCCGTATAAAGTTATACAAAGAAAAGGTGACTAGGATGTGTCTTTAGGATTAATGTATATCCTTTATATGTTTTCTTAATTAACTCACCTAGTAATCCCATTATGGTAAATTGTTCTCGTCGATTCGAATTAATTTGATCTCTAATATCATATCAAAAAAGCCGAATTATGGAATCTTCTTGGCACTTCTTTAACACTTCCTTAACCAGCCAAGGAGCCCTATAACCTCTTCCCAAGATATTACTAAATAATTGGCACTTGTTTAAACTTCCGACCAAGAAGACCCTATAACTTCTTCCCAAGACATTACTAAATAATCTTTAACTCGATAACCTCTCCCCACGACTTATCCTTTACCCCGACGAACTTGGTTTCACCGATTCATATAGCTTTAAAATCTTATCGTATACACTTTGAAGCTACCATATACTCTCCTTAATGTCATAAGAACTTCATGTTCACCTTAAGTTCGCGTTAGTCTATTTACAACACAACGACATGAAATTCAGGAGTGTAACACTCTAGGCTTAAGAACATTCGTCTAGAATGTTAAGTTCTCGAGGATTCTACGAAATTTCGCGAGTTTCCCGGAGTAATATGGCACTACCACCCTATCACAACCCAAAATAACATCGCCTTACAGGACTACAACAATAACAGTAAGAAAACATGGCTACACACGACCAAAAGCATTAAGAGAAAGCATTACATACCTGGGAATAATGGTGTCTCATCTTGTACACCTCTTCTGGGGGGTGGAAATAAGTGCGGATATCTGGACTTCATATCTTCTTACCTTTCCAAGTCATCTCTTATATTATTGTTTCTCCCACAGGACTTAAGCGAGGCTACATTTTTAGTTACGAGCTTCCTTTTGCACACTGTCTAATATGAAAATGGGTCTTTATTGTGGCAATTTCTCGATGATTTGAACATCATCTATGGGCACGATTAAGGAAAGATATCAACACGCTTATGAGAGTATCGACATATAAAAAGAGAGCTGGGTGAACTGATTCAAGCTGCGAGTAGATCTGGTTCGCCAAGCCCAACGGCACTACACTTGCGCATGTCTTGTAAGGTACAATATATCGGGGGCTCAGTTTACCTTTCTTGCCGAATCTCATTACACCTTTCATTGACAACACTTTTTGGAATACCCAATCATTAACTTGGAATTCCAGGCTTCGTCGACGGTTGTCCGCATAAGATTTTTGGCGACTGCGGAAGTTTGCATCGATACCGCCGATCTCGAATAAGCTTGATCTTTTCCAGCATCCGAATCAATTCGGGACCTATTAATTGGGCCTCTCCCCACTAAACCATCCGCGTTGGTGATCTCGCTTCCTTGTATAGAGCTTCATACGGGGCCATTTGGATGCGGAATGATAGTTGTTATTGTATGCAAATTCGATAAGTGGAAAATGATCGTCCCGATTACCTCCGAAATCTAATACACGTACAAGCATATCTTCCAAGGTTTGAATAGTGCGTTCAGCTTGTCCGTCAGTTTGTGGATGAAATGCGGTGCTAAGTCTCACCTGAGTACCCAAGCCTTCTTGAAGGACAGGAATTTAGGCGTAAATTGCGCCCTCTGTCTTGTGATAATAGATGCTTTGGAACACCGAAGTGGCACTAGCTCGTTAAAGATTTGACTTTGCATAATCTTCTACTAAGTAGGTAGTCCTGACTGGTAGAAAATGAGCTGATTTCGTGAATCTATCAACAATCACCCATATGGAGTCATACTTCACAGCAGGAAACGACGAACTACGATAAAATCTATGTTGATCACCGTATTTACACCCATCGTTTTCGTAGTGGTAGAACCTATGGTTTTCTGGTCGAGTATACCCCTTGGAATAGGACCGAGCCAGAGTTTGAGGTAGAAAGTGTCTGCCCCGTGTATAAGTGCGGAAAGTAATTACTGGCAATTTACGGGGATTAAATTTGAGCGAATCAAATCGACGTGATCGGAGCTGGATGCCGAGAAAATGCGGACACCGATCATCGTCGACGAGTCGTCGACCTACTCGTCGAACCTAATCGCTGTAACATTTTTAATTCTGAGTATAAATATGTAGTTCACGAGCCCATTCCATAATTTCCTTCTTCCAAATCAGAGAAAAAACCTAATATTTCTGTGGCTTGTCCCTATCATATTAGTGAAGATTTAGTAAAGTAGAACCGTAAACTCGTGCTTGTGAAGGAGAAGGTTGTTTCTGGGTTTTCTTCCGAAGTTGTGAAGCTTAAGAAGTTGGAGTTGAAGTGTTTCTTAGGATGCACAGACCCTCCCGAGGTATGTAAATGATTTTACTTGTATTTGAGTTTATTACCAAGAGTTTTAGTGATTTTAAGTAAAGAGAAGATATTTATGGAAGTGGTAAGTTGATGAAGGGCAATGTAGTGACTTGAGGCTATCTTAAGAGATGATTGGGGATAAATTTGAGTATATATTTATATATAAGTGTTGTTATTGTTGTTGTGGTTAATGTTGGATTGAATGGGAAGTTGAAG
>NC_081353.1:54750269-54774702 GCF_029784015.1 Lycium ferocissimum | reverse complement strand
TGCTTCCTAACTTTGACAAGCCTTCGGTGATGTGCATCATTTCAAACTCATCTCACTTGAGTCACTTTTCTTTTATGATCGACACATTTCTTCTTCTTGCTTATTATGTAACCTTTGTAACCTTCTTCTTCTTCTTCTTCTTCTTCTTCTTCTTCTTCTTTTCTTTATTTTTCCTTTTAAGCTCATCAATCTTGAAGTCATTGATTAGTTCATCGAGTGTATTATTATTCCAAATCCATGGATTTAAGGATGGTACGAGCTTTTACTTCCATGAAATTAGCGGCGCCCGGCTTGCGAACTAAGAGATGCTCTTCAATAACTTTATCAAGGGAATGGAGTTCTTCAATGATGGAAATGAATCTAGTGTACATATCACGAATAGACTCACTTTTCTTCATTTTGAAGAAATCATACTTTGTGGTAAGCGTCTCGGTCGAGTTGCTTTGCTGAGATCCTTCATAGACACTGCTCGAAAGCGTCAGTTTCCTTTGTTGTTTTGCAAGATGCAATAAAATTATACTCTTGACCCGGAATTTGCGAATAAGAATTTTCTTGGCCTTGAGATCCTTTTGTATGACTTCTTTGTCGGTATCAACGAGTTTTCTTTTCTTTTGGATGCGAATTTTCTTGACCTCGCGATCTTCAAAAGCATGAGGGGCGTCACAAATAATGTACCACGACTCGGGGTCCTCGGTCAAAATAAAATCCGCATTCTTGCCTTCACCATTCATAGAATTCTCCATTGAACCTTGGTGGTCTTGTGAAATATTCTCCTTTCTTCGTATGCGGTGAACTAGCCATGATGAGGATCCTTTCAGGTATTACCTTTTAGAAAAGAACAGCTCGTCTCGATTGATAGAACCTATAAGTTCACCCTTTCTAAGTTCACAACTTGAAGGTTCACCACCTGAAGGTTCACCAGAACAGTTTAAGGGACTTGGTCCCTAAACTGTTTTCACATATAGATATTTTATGTGGAAAACTCATTGCTCAAGGGATTAAAAATCACGACTACCCTTTGGTAGGATTTCAGCTTGCTAGGTGATTTGAGCAATGTTTAGATTACAATCTATTGCAACCTAGGAATTAAACTCTTAATCCCCCTCCCTTACAATAACTCTATTGTAAGCAACTCTTGACTACCTCTAGCCAAGCAAAACTAGTACACCTTGCCTACCTCTAGATAAGTGTACCGCTCAAAGCTTAAGTAGGTAAGAATTCAAACTAATACACCTAGACTAGCTCTAGCCTAGTGTACCACTCAAAGGCTTGTGAAGATAAACTTCTTACAAGCAGCCCTTGAAGATTTGCACCTACAGTCTTCTTAAAGAAGAGTAGGTTTACAATTTATAGAACAAAGAAACAAAGACTCAACAACCTAAGGACTTAAAGTATCTTCAATTCAGGGGTCTGGTCCTTTGGCTTGTTGAGGCTTTGTTCTTGAGAGAAAAATAGTCTTTTTAGATTTTCAAGTGTTACGTTAAACATAACCAACATGTTGTATATATAGGAGGCCAAGTGAGGAATATGTGAGAAGCATCTGACCATGTATAGAGACCTTTCATCTTTTCATATTGACCTTTAGCTACAAGTTTGACCTCCAGTTTGCTATTGCGATTACGCGGTCGAGCGTGCACACGCTTTCCGGTATGCGTGTTTCGTATAGTGCCTAGGGGACCTAATCAAGAACCTGGTCCTTGACATGTTTGTCAAATCATCAAAACGACAACATAACATAACTCATCAGAGGCTTAAATTCCTTAAGGACAGAGACTACTCTATCAAAGCTAGATTATTTCTTCCCCACTTCTGAACCCTATTTTTCTAAAAATCTTAAGGAATTTAATGAATTTATACGTTTTGATAGGGAAAAGTCGAAGTGGAACAGTGTGGCGGTATTTCTTTTTCTGAAGTCGAACGAGAAGACGAACTTTCCAGACGGCTTAGGCGCAATCTCTATGTTTGGTTTGCGCCAGGAAATTTTTGTTGTGAAGGACGAACAAATCTTGCATGCTAATTATGATTTTGAAGTTGGATCAGAGGTGTCTGGTGGCACAGTTAGGGACGCAAGTCTATACCATAACGGAATACACGCTAGTGCATTTGGTCATCTGTTGAACTCGGTGGTGCTTTGTTTTTATGTCACTTGGAGTGAAGTGCCATGTTGCAAGGCATTGAACTTTTGGCATGAAACTTAAAATGCAACCGGAAAAAAAAAAATTGGTAACAATTTCGTCAGAAGATGACATGAAAAAAGAAATGTGATTGAAAGGGATATTCTTTTTGAGGAAAAAAAAAATGTAAAGGGTTGTGCCTCTTCAGAAGATGACATTCTTTTTGGCCTTATGTCAAAGCACTAATACATGAAAGAGATATTCTTTTTGAGGAAAAAAAAAATGTGATTGAACACATATGTGTATAGCAGTGGCAGGACACCCCGTACTTGTTCACAGTTATATGTGAAAGTTGGATGCAAAAGTAAAGGGTTGTGCCTCTTCAAAAGATCGCTGGTACAAGAAGAAAGTGAAAACAATATCGGGTTCTATTTTTTCTATTCTGCTCATTTTATTTTGCTACCCTATGTGATTTATGAAATCTGGTATATATAAATGTTAGGGTAAGTTCATAATTATATGAGGATTTTAAAGTATTGCATGCTATGATTATTGGAATAAATGTTTTTTAAAGGTTAATTTTGTTATTCCTTTTTACTGTATAAGATTCAATTGTTGATAAGTAAACATCCCTGGAAGAAAGAAAGTTTAAATTGGAAAAGGTTCTTTAAAGGAAAGGTTCGCATGTACGTTTTCGGGAGCAACGATGAAAATGTCGTATTTAAATTAGTGGAGAAAAATAGCTGCTATATTTTGATTGGCAAATTGCAGATGACAAAATAGAAAGTTCCTTTCGTTGTTTGTAATGATTGTTTTATGTAATTGCAATGGACTTGCCAACATTGTCCACGTTCTATTCGTGAGACGTGCGGATGCAGAAGCCAGCAAATTGGCAAGCAATGTGCAATGTTCTTTTTCTCACTAATTTACATTTATAATTTATTGATTAATTTCTACCCAATATGATTTATGAGATTTTGTTTCTATATTTATGAAGGTAGATGTTCATTATATGATGATCTCAAAATATATTTATTTGAATGCCATTATATTAATTAGATGATATATAATGTGGGAGCATGGATGAAATATGTGGTATATATTTCAAGGTAGTAAGACATGAATTAGACAATAATATATTCTTGAGATCATGAAATAATATGTATATGGTTTGGATCAATGAAGATATACATCTCTTAGTTTGATAAGACCAAAAAAAAAAGGGACAAATTGTTGAGATGTTTAAGGGTTACTAAGGATTAGTGGAAAAGCCATTGTAAAAGAAATTAAAATCCTACAAAGTGATTGAGGGGGTGAAATACTTTCCAATGAAGGATAATAATTTATTGATATATAGTCTACTCGGAAAGTAACCCAAAATAATACTACCACGATCATTGATAATGTAGTAAGTCAGAATGATACTACGGTAATAGTGAATAAGAGTTTATTAACTCTGGAAAATATGTAGTATGAAACTTGTTTCTTCTATGGAAAATAAAAGAAATTGAATCTCCTATTGAACCTAGGAGGAGTGAAAGACTTACTGAGAATAAGAATTTAAATTTTGATTTTTATTTCTTCTCATGCAAATTATGTTTAGTTGAAGTACATATAAAGTATTAAATAAACACTATTGTTTTAAATCTGGATGAGGATTAAAGCAATGGCTTCAGGTTGTACTTCCTGAAAATGAGAGAAGAAAAGTATCTTTGCTACAAAGGACTGTATAGATAAAGAAGCTCCAAAAAGTATGAAAATTTGATAAGGTAATTTTATGAAATGGTTTTAAACATTACGGAGCAGATAAATGAATTTCAGGTTCACTAAGGATTATAGAGTGATAATATCTTTATGTTGGTGGTGACGTGCTATATGAACTAATATGCAAGGCATGGATGAAACTAAGAAGTTTTGAACTCTCAAGTTAAGATGAAAGATTTGAGAGAAGCTGATACTATCACTATAAAAAATGTAGTGGGGGTTTCATTTTATGTGAATATTACTACATTGAAAAGGTCCTTTCCAAGGTATTTAATCATTTGGGTATTAGGAAATTTATACTCAATTTGATTTTTTTTATTTTTAAATTGATTGAGGAATAGGAAAGATTTATTAGTCAATAAGACTATGCTAGTGCAATGGTAATTTAATGGGATTCCGAGTTTAATTGCACTAGGTTTTGCCTTTGATATTTATACATATCAAAATATGCTCATAATCCTAGAAGTGAACATTGGAGAAGTATCATAAGGATACTTGGTTACCTTAAAAGGACAAAACCTTTTCCTTATTTTAAAACATATCTTTTTAATATTGAGGCATATTGTGATGCTAGTTGGATAACTAGGGTAAATGATAATAGGTTAGCGTCTGGCTGGATCCTATTTTGGATGGAGAAGCAATTTCATGAGCTTCGAAGCAACAGACGCGGGTTACTTATTTCTTCATGAAATTTGGGTTTATAGATGCGGAAAGAGAGATAAATGGTTGGAAAAGTTATTAAAAGTTGTGGCCACTGCAGTAGTCAATTGTTCTCTTTGCACTATGATAGTGAAACAATTATGTCTTAGGCATTTAAGAAAAATAGAAAATCTAGACATATTGCTTGAATAAGACAACTGAATGTTGGTGGAATTATCACCAGTTGTTTATGTCATGTCTAAATGACTATGCCGATCCATTGACGTCTAAAATGCTCTCGAGAAGTATGATTATAGCACTATGAGTGTTGTGGGTCTAAGGCAAATTAAATTGTCACGGGTAATGGGAACTATACCTCTACTATTGCTCTACAACAATACTAAAGGTTCAAAAGGTAACAACAAGTTATAAAAAATGCTTGGAATTTAGTACTTAGAAAAACGAGGGTGAGTACAAAAGTACTCTTAATGAAGAAATCAGAGTTCAGATTAAGAACTAAGTAATTCCACTGTAAGGACTTGGTTTAAAACTTCACGTATAGAAACACTTGAAGTGGTGCCGCTTCGGACAAAGGCGTGCTAAAACTCACGGTGAGCAAGTTGTGAAGTTGGTATGATTTATGTGTATAAAGCTTTTCCGTCTTTGTCATTAAGGAATTGTAGTTCAATAGAATTAATCTAATTGTCAATTTCGAAAAAGATTTGAATCGTTTATACAAGTAGAAGGTTCAACTCGAAAGAGACCTACTATATGCATAAATCTCATAAACAACATCAATCATTAACGAAGTGGGGGATTGATTAGTATTAGTTAGTGATTGATAGGGAAGTATTGAGAAGAGGTTTTGGTGAATATATTTTCAGTCATTAAAATGACTAGTGACTAGTTGCGATTGAAAGGTACCTATTCCTAAAAAATTTAAATTAAAAGATGCCTATTCGTAAAAGACGCATCTGCTAGTTTGAACAGATACTTAAGCAGATACTTAAATATTATAAATACCTGATTATTCACAAAGAAAATATTAATCAGATTTCACTCTCTCTTTCACTTTCACTATAAATCACAATATTCTGTTCTTGTGAGAAATTCGAATTAATTGTTGATATTTGGATTTCGTTGGCTTTGTAGAATCTTGGAGGAATTCTGCCACCATCCCTGCAATAAGTGGGAGACTTAAATTTCTTAACATATCAAAGCCACATTATTTCTTTTCCACTTGTGAACCCTATTTTTCTAACACTATTAAGCAGGGCACATTATCTTCTAGTTTCTAATAGCTTCATATTTTCAGCAACATTATTTCATTTTTGTATTGCCCTGTAGATTTACCCAAATTAATTTAGCAACCACGACAATGGTTATGGGTACGTATCCCTTTATAGTTGTGTGCAATTGCTTCCCAATAATCTTGAATTCAGTTAAGGATCGTTCATTTGCAAGTGCATTACTTTATAAAAGGTTTCTACTTTTATCGGAATACATCTATCGCATATTGTGTGATTCACTTCGTTTTGCAGTGATTTTCTTTTCTACTTTTAATTTTTTGTTTTTTGTTTTTGTTTTTGTGAGAATAGGGGTTTGATGATATGGGTGTTCCTCTTTGGGCTCCAATTATTCCAACAGGGTCGGGTCACCAGAGCGACTCAGAATTCATTGACCCGTCCCACTTGGGCATTGACACTTACACAGTTACACTTCACAGAATGTAAATGCTTAATTGCCTTGTTATTGTTTGGTTTAAAAAAAAAAAGCTATAAAAAAAAAAAAAAAAAAAAGTTGGGCTAACATTTTTTTTTAGGCTTATTTGTACCCAAACATTCAAAAAAACTAAAAGCATTTTATAAGTTTTGTGGGTCTAAGCCAAAGCAGGCTCTTTAGAAATACTATGTTCTGCAGATATTACTTGTGGTTCATATTTTGGTGTCTTCTTCTTACGCTAAAAATACAAGGTTTGTGAAAAATTCCGGTAAGTGTGTTTTGGCGATAGTCTAGATAGAAAAAATAGAGTAAATAACTCAAAAGGTATCTCAATTATGATGAATTATATAGAAAAGTCATTTAACTTTATTTTGTATCAATAAAGTCACTTACCTTAGTTTTTTCTCTTATAAAATTACTCAATCAAATTTGTCATTAAAAAAAAAAAAAAAATCTACATGACAAAATAGATTTTATCTTTTACGTAATGTAGACATGAAATTCATAACTGAAAAAATTAAAGAAGACCCATATTTTGAACAGGGGCGGACGCATGTATTAAGTTTTGGTGTTTGAAGTGCTATTGTGGTGGATATTACAACGTATAGAAAATATTAAAATTTTAGTATAAAACTATAAATAGCACCTTCTCAAAAAAAAAGAAAAATTCCTTCTAAAAAAAACTATAAATAGCACCCAAGAAGCAATATATTCTTTGTTGATTTTAAGGTGAGCGACTTTTGAGATATTTACTTGGAAAAACAGGAGATCGTGATAGTTCACGTAGGAAAAAGAAATAATTGATAGTTGGGGTGTGAAAAATTAATAGTGCAGGTGTGTTTTTTACCTTTTATCTCTTTTTTTCTTCTTCTTCCATGATTACTATTCACTTCGTTGTGGAGTAATTTCCTTTTCTATTCTTGATTTTTTTTTTTGTTTTTTTAAATTTTGTTGTTGTGCAATGGGGTTTGGATGATATAAGTGTTCCTTTTGGGGCTCCAGTTATTCCCCAGTAGGGTCACTAGAGCGACCCAGAATTCATAGAGCAGTCCCACACTCCCACTTGGTCATTGTCACTTTCACTTCATAGAATGTAAGTGCTTAATTGCCTTATTCTATTTAGTTTAGAAAAACTATGTTCTTCTGACATTAGTTGTGGTTCATATTTTGGTGTCTTCTTCTTACACTATAGGGTTTGTAAAAATTTCTAAAGCCCCTAAATACAACAACAGCAACATATGCAGTGTAATACCTTTGCGGGGTAGAAAGGCTATTTCCGATAGTTCCTCAGCTTAAAAGTCTATATACAATCACTAACAAATATTACTCCTAGTATCTATGAACAACAATATTCATATAGGAATGGCAGGTCAGAGGACTTATGTAAGAGTAAAAATCTCTAATTATTCATAACAGTTAATTAGTACAATACCATATATTCATGAATTTAAATAGGAGTTGACAAAAAATTGAATTTAAATAGGAAGGATACAGGACTCACATTACATTCCCTATAAAATGAGTGTTAAGTGTTAACTTCTCTTCCTCCATTGAGAGGAATGGTCCTCGAGAACTCACTCGTTATAAATCTACAAAAAGGTATGTGATGCTTTTATTTGGATTTCTTTTTCCGTATTGTACTTTTATTTTCCTTATTATACATTTGGTTTTAAATTTTCTTTTCATATGTATGTCTTTTGTTTTTTGGTATCGTAAATTATCTCTTCTATATCCTGGGAGCATTAAGAGAATAAATGAAGAATTAAGTTGCATATTTAAAGACACAGCTCTATTTGGGGGAAAAAACACGAACTTTGGAGAGAGAAGGTCCAACTTCTCTAGAAAATTATTTAGCCGTTAAAATAAAAATCCGTTGAAGCATCTCCACCAAATCGATGGGGTCGCCGGAGTGACCCTATCGGCCACTACAAAGAACAATTCCCCCTAGTCCAAGAACAACTTGCTAACAAGGAACCCGTAGTAGGTAGTTCATATGGCCACTCTATCGGAACCTCCAAACCTTACAAATCGAAATGACCGAATCGAGATAATTGCAGAAGAACGACTCGCAACGGGATGCCGGCCTTGGTATTTAGACATCGACATTACCATGGGGTAATGACAAATCCTTGCAGATGGACAATTGTGGGAAGATTTACGAAATCGAGGCCCCAATTGACACGATTAGGTCAAAATTCGATGAGAAATTCGCGATGAAGGGGTCAAAATTGGGGTTTTTGATAATTTCAACATATTTATGACCAACAATGAAGCGAACTTCATAGCATTCTATATAAGAGAGTGATTGAGATTGAAGGTTTTCAAATTTGGTTGCAAAAATGGACTCTAACCTGCGGAGGAGGATTTACCGATTGTGCCGGTGTAGATCGTTACCGAGTTTGCCTTTTCATATGCACACATGGCATTATACTAAACATACGCCTATTGAAATCGATATGGCTACTAAAACGATGAATAGACCAAGTATGGCTAAGATTCGAGTTGAAATTGATTTAATGAAGCCTTTAATTCATAATATGCGGATTAGTGCGGGATGACAATGAACCTCTTAAAGGCTATTCAAAAAATTGAATATGAAAATATTCCTAAGTATTGTAAGCATTGTAAGAAATTAGGACACAATCGACGGAATGTCGTGTGTTAGCAAGGAAAAAAAGAGAATAAAAAGAAAGAAGTGGAAAGGATGAAACAACACACCAATCAAAGAGGATGTGCCTAAAACGGATGGTAAAGAAATTAATCCGGATGGGAAATATGAGGTACGAACGGGGGAAGAGATTGATCGGACCCGATCGGGGGAATCGAAGGGGTAGAAGTGAGCCTCAAGGTTTTAAGCCTACGGGGTTTTCTGGTATTCTATGCCTATATCGGAAAAAAAAACGAGAATATAAGGAAGGATCGGAATGATAAGAATATTGATCGTTTTTGGTTGGGATGGAGCAAAAGAACCAAGATGATTCTAACCATGAAGAGACAGTTGAGCAGACTGGGCAGAATATGGAGAGTCAACAAAAAGAAATAGAATGTCAAGGAAGTCCAAAAGAAAAGGGTGACAATCCGGTATCACGGAGAAAGATGAGAAGATGGGTATTTGTTATGATCAATAGTCCAAATGAACTCACGGTTGATTTGTTCGAAGGTAAATGGCGAGAGAATATGGGAGCAAGAAATCGGCTCGGGCGAAGAGAAGAACCCCGAGGAAAAATGGGAACAATGAAAAAGACAACATCATGATTGCGAATAGCTTTGATGAACTTATGCAAGAAGATGAAAATTACGGTGCTCGAGGTGATAATAGTAAAACAACGAGAGGAAATAATCGGTGCCAATAAGACTAACATAGATGAAAACGATGAATGGGGCCGATAAAGAGTCCTACGATAAAGAGAATACATCGAGATGACAACGAAGACATGGAAAGTGATAGTGACGAAGAGGAGGAATCGCAGACGGTGAGCGGGAGGAGCTTCGAAGCATATAGAAAAACATGATATATCTGCTAAGAATGTTCTATGAAAGAACAGAAGGGAGAAAAGGAAGTGAATCAGAATGAACCTCCTAAGACAAGGAGACAAATGAAGAAATCACAAGATCACTCCAAAAGAGGTTTAAATGATCAAGTTTCTTAATTGGAATATTAGAGGCATGAAATTGCCTAGAAAAGGGTGAGTTTTTAATTGCTTAATAGAATTCGGCTTATTGCTATACAAGAGCCTTTCATAAAGGAAGATAAAATTGAGAGATACAAAAAGGAATTGAATATGCGGGAATGTTTTTTTCCAAGGTAACAAAATTTGGATTTTACGGACTACGAGCCTTAAATGCTCTATCATGCTAATGAGGAGAAAATGGTCACTTGTAAGATTATTGATAATGATAAGGAGTTATATATTTCAATAGTCTATGCCAAATCTTCTAGTAAGGGAGAGAAGAATTATGGAACCATATGAGAATCTTTGCCTCGACTATTAAGGCACCTTGAAATTTCTTTGGGGATTTTAACGACATACTTGATGGTGAAGAAAAAAGGGGGAAATCCCCTTAAACTAAGCAAAGTATTCCATTCATGGAATGCCTTAGTGATTGTGGTCTAAGAGATAGTGGATATACGGGCATATTTTTTCGGTGCAATGAAAGAAAAGAAAAGAATGTAATGCGGAAAAGATTAGATAGAATGGTGCATAATGAAGAATGGGATGATCTTTTCAAGTACTAATGTGCAACATCTTTCTAAGTTGGATCGATCATTGCCCCATATATATTACCATGGATAACCCTCAAAATTCTTATGTCAAGTATTTTAGATTCCTTAATCTACGGGTTGAATGTGAAGGCTTCCGGGAAGTTGTCATGGAAATCTCACACTAAAGGTAACATCTTTTGGGAAGTTCAACAAAAACTAAAGAACACTTAGTTACGCTTAGTAGTTGGTCTAAGAATGTTTTGTTGGATATTTTTAAGAATACTCGAGACATGGAAAGCGAATTAGTGAGCTAGAACAAAGATATAGTGAGAGTATGGTTTCTCGCTGATAGAATGCGGTGAATAAAGCCAAAGCGGGCGATTTTCATCATAAGAAAGTGAATGAATTTTGGAAACAAAAGGCTAATTTGAAATGGAACCTCGAGGAGATGAGAATACCAAATATTTTCACTCCATTGTAAAAGGAAGAAGAAATCATCTCCATGTCCACAGAATCCTGGAAAATGATGTATGGGTGGAAGGAGAAGATGAGATTGGGACTGCTGCGGAGAACTTTTATAGGAATTTGTTTTCTGTGGGGCAATGTATTGATTTGAGCATAATGGACGATTCCTAAGAGTATTAATGATAGGGACAATCGGATCTTCTAAAAAGCGATCTAATGAAGAAGAAATTTTCAAAGCGATTATGGACGTAACCCAAATAGTGCCCCGGAGTCCAAATGGTTTCGGTGGTTTATTTTTGAAGAAAACTTGGGAGATAATTGGGAAGGATATCAACGATCTAGTGCGGCGTCTTCGACGGAGATCGGCTTACAAGATACTACACTAACACCGCCTTATTCTTATTCCTAAAGTGGATGATCCTCGAATTTTTCAGAATTTAGGCCCATTAGTTTAAGCAATGTTACTCAGAAGATCATATCAAAAGTCTTAAACTGCAGGCTTGCTTATCTGTTACCTAGAATAATTTCTCATAACCAAAGTGGATTTATAAAAGGAAGAGCTATTGGAGAAAATGAGGAAATGATTCACGATATGAAGTACAATAAAGGGGGAAACGTGTATTCAAAATAGATATGAATAAAGCCTATGATAGGATCTCTTGGTTTATTTGCTTTGTAATGAGAAAAATGGGATTTGATGAGAGGTGGATTCACATCATACGGAACCTATTATCCAACATGTGGTACACGGTGGTCGTAAATGTTCTTCAAATCGAGAAAGAGGAGTTAAACGGGGAGACCCTATTTCACCTTCTTTATTTATTATTGCTTCGAATGTTTATCATCACTTCGAATAATCTATATAATAAGAAGGATTTCAATGGTTTTAGTATGAATGCGATTGGCCTAAGGTTAATCATTTAGCTTATAGAGATTTCCTTTTTTTCTTGAAAATCTTTTGAACCTTGTTATGGATTGTCTAAAAAAATATGAAGAAAACTTTTTAAACGGGAATAAGAGTTGCTTTGTTATGAAGGAAGATACCTCAAAAAGAATTAGAATAGCAATTCTGGTTAGAAGAGAAGTATTTCCCATGACTTACTTTGGGTGTCCTTTGTTTGCGAGTGTAGGAAAAAGAATTCAATACTTTGCGGCAATAGCTACTAAGATCACTGAAAAGAATGAACTCTGGCAAAGCAAGCAACTTTCTACGGGGAGGAAGGATTATACTAATAAAGCATGTTTTAAGTGCCGTGTGCACCGTCTTATATGTCACTCCCAAAACCATTTTAAAGCGAGATGGAAGGGATGTTTGCCAACTTTCGTAATTATAACGGGAAACCCAAACTTTGGGTGGCTTGGCACAAAATGTGCTTTCAGGAGGAAGGGGGAATGTGAATCTCTGCAAAATATTACGAGATCTTTGGGGCCAAATTATGGTGGCAATTTAGAACCAAAAACAATATTTGGACTAGTTTATGAAAGCCAAGTACTCGAAAAGAATCCGTTCGATGGCTAGAAAATGGAGTTATAAGCACTCATTAGCTATGGAAGATAAAAGACAAGGTTGATCATTATATTTTATGGAGAATCAACAATGGCTGACGACTTCTTGGGACA
The DNA here is from genome assembly GCF_029784015.1 of Lycium ferocissimum. Taxonomy (NCBI): domain Eukaryota; kingdom Viridiplantae; phylum Streptophyta; class Magnoliopsida; order Solanales; family Solanaceae; genus Lycium; species Lycium ferocissimum. The sequence goes on along the minus strand of NC_081353.1, from coordinate 54,762,174 downwards.
CCGGTCGAGGTCTTGGTAATTTGAGCCAATTTGGGCAAGCATCTACTTCTATCAAGATCAAAGTTTCGATTTTATTGAGGGGCTCAATGGAACATGAGCAAGATTAGACGATACTACCTTCGAACATTGCTAACTCAATCAAAGAAGTGCAAATACATACATCGTAGAAGATGATCGACCTATATGGACTAATAGCAATAATGGAATTTTCGATTGCAACAATGCATGGGAAATATTGAGAAAAAGCGAGATAGTTACCATAGCCAACAAAATGACGGCACAAAAAACTTCCTTTCAAAATTGCGTTTTTTCACGATAACAACTTGATATTCAAAGTCCACCTTCCTAGTATAAATCTATGAACAACAGGTATGATTTCAAGAACTATGGATATATTATAGGAATGGAATGGATGCTTAAGACAACAAATAATTTCATGGTGGAAGTCTAAAAATCCATTACGAGAAAAATGCTCCTACAAATAGAGGATTATTAAAAATCTGATGCAAGCAAGAGATATGACAACAAAAAAAGATGGACTTAAACAACATCAAATACAACATCATACACATTTCACAAACAATACAATATGATCGGTCCATAGGAGAAGAATTATTTCGGATGAAAGATACCATATGGTGAAATGGGAAAGACCGAATGGATTTGTAAATACGATGGTTGTGAAAGGAAAAATTGAATCATTAGAGATGAGCAAGGAAATTTACAGGACTGGCCGTATTACTAATAATATAGTAAGTTTTATTCCCTGAAATAAAATGACAATGGATACGTTGGAAATTCTGATTCAAAAATCCATGGATAAAAGAGGATGTTCCGTGGAATGCTTGGGACTCCATAATGCTCGAAAGCGATGCTTGAAAAAATGGAGGAATGGAGTATAATCTGCTAGAGAAGGGAATAAAGTGGTGATGTTGCTTTTGCAACAATACAACTTGGATATTTCTTTCTTCTAAGGAGGCAAGAGTAGCTCTCAAAATGGACAAAATGAACTTCCTTCCTTTAGGACCAAAATTATTAGAAACTCCTTCTCTCGAATAGGAGCATGTATAGAACTTACTCTTTTGATGTCCCTTGAAGCTTGATTTTCATTGAAAATCAACTCATTTTTTTTTTGATAAGAAATCCTACTTGTGCTATAATTATCGTTCCAATTAAGTTCGGGAGTAATATCTCCTGGGTATATTATCTTTTGATTAATGAAAGGCATCCACTCTTGAAGATGGATGAATTAAACAAAAAAAAAAGTTGCATATTTAAAAAATACATTCAAAGATTAGAGCCCTTAATTAGGTAGGGTGCGAGCAATTCTGCAACAGATAGGAGGAATATCAGACACGTTTGGCGAGAAAATGGTGAAGAAATAAGAAAGGAATATAATGCACAGCTTTTACCACTTGCCTTGAATGTTGGCTAATTGCTCCATTACATCTTCATTCTTTCAAATATGTGTCTGGATAGATACTTCCTAAATCCAAAAGTGTGAGACGAAAAAATTTATATGAACATGAGATTGCTCAATAAGTTTTTGAAACCCAACCTTAGCTTGAATATGTTTTCTTGATAAAGGTAACATTGTCTTCATCAGTACCAAGTTGGTACTGGCAATCAAAATCCAAAAACATATACAATTACATGGAGCCTTTTTTCGCAGAAAGAATAAAAAGAATCTAATATTGATTATACATAATCTATATAGTTCTCTTTACATCAGAATTGAAAAGACAAAAAACAGTTCAGCTTAATTCTTTAACCTAGCTTGAGTATCTGCTATATGTTTGGTGCAACGAGAGCAGCATAGTTTCATTTGTCCCTGCTGTTGATCTAGAAAACCTTGGACAATCTGAGGTTTTCTTTCTCTTTCTTGAAGTGTCTTCCATTTTGCTTGATGGGGTATTGGAAACTCTGATCAACTCAAAATTCTGAGAGTATTCTCATCCACCAGGCGAATTTCCCAATCAGGTGCAACAGCTGGCCATATATATGCCTCAAAACGGAGGTAATCATTTGGGTTCTTCCCTCCACTACTCCAAGACCAAAAAGTTTGGAATGGTATGTACGTGAACAACATAACAGAAGAAGAAGGATCATTTTCCAGCTCACTTAAGCTAACACGACATGACAGGTCATAGTGGCTGAACACAGGATGAGATTCACATGCCAATCTAGCTGTCATTATACCGGGATGATTCAAATCACATGGGCTAAAATGGCAACATACCAGAAAACCCATGAATTTATCAGTATACCAAGATGGGTCCAGATTAATTGAGATCTTTTCTTGATTTACAAACTGATAAGACCACTCTGGAAATCTGCCTCTGTCAAAAAAGATGCATAAATGCGTCCTTTGGTGGAAGTCACACTGCATCAGAGATCAGTATTTATATAAGTCAATTACGACAACAACAGCAACATACCCAGTGTAATCTGACAGGTGGGGTCTGGGGAGGATAGAGTGTACGTAGATGTTACACCTACGTTGTAGAGGTAGAGAGGTTGTTTCCGATAGACCTTCAAAGCAGTTTGAAAAAGGAAATACGGAGGTGAAGAAGACACGGCAACTAATAAGGAAAGGAGCACTAACATTCAGAAAAGGAACAGTAACAACAGCGAAATAATGCAACAACAACCGAAGCACAAGAAACAACAGGTGGTAACAAAAATAGAAGAACAAGAAACTTTGGGAATAATGTTAATACTACTTGTAAGAAAGGAGAAAGAGACACGACAATTTATATAAGTCAGTTGAGAATAATAAACATTCTTAGATGTGTGTGTGTGTGTGTGTGAGAGAGAGAGAGAGAGAGAGAGAGAGAGAGAGAGAGATAAAAACCTGGATACATGTACCGAGAAAATGCTGTAGTAACTTCAGCAAATTGACTTGGCTAGTTGAGACAGATGCGGATTTGCTTATTTCGTGATCATACCATGATATCGAGATCAGATCCAAATCAACACACTTATTTAGTAGATCTCTGATGGTTTTTGAGGCTAAATTATAATCTGCATATAGCATTTTTAAACTTGAGGGTAACTCTCCTGGCAGTTCATTAAGGTTCTGACAGAATTGAACATCCAGGTGTCTAAGGCATAATAGTTGGTTTATGCTTTTTGGTAAACAAGAAATATTGTTTCCTCTAACATTCAAGTATTCCAAAGAGTGCAAAGATCCAAGATCCTCAGGAAGTTCACCCAATATATTGCAATTTCTAAGATCAAGTTCTTTCAAGGAGGATAGACCTGATACTTGATGCAAAACAAATCTCAAGGAAGGTTGAACTTGTTCATGTGAGAAATTTAAAATAGTCAGGTTGCCAAGCTTTGTGATGGAGTGGGGTACTGGTTGGGAGATTGCAGTTTCACTTGCATCAAGTTCCTCTAACTCCTGTAAATCACCAATGTTTTCTGGAAGCTTCTCTAGCTTTTTGCAGCCACGGAGGACAAGCCTTTGAAGATTCTTCAAATTACAGATGCTGTTTGGTAGACTTACAAGATTTTCACAACCTTCCATATTGAGATAAGTGAGGCCGCTTAGATTCCCAATTGATGAAGATAGTTCTCTAATCCCAGTATTTTTCAAGATTAGTGCTGATAACTGATGCATATCCCCTTTGATTTCTGGAAATGCGTCTAAGTTTGGGCAATCAGATATTTTGAGTTCTTCAAAGCAATCATGTAAACGAATGGAGTTTGGAAGCTTCCTTAGGTTCTCACATTCACTAAAGTTTAACCAAACAAGCTTCTTCTGAACTCCAAGAGATATAGGGAGTTCCACCAATCTAGAACAATAGCGTATCTCAAGTTCCTCCAATTGCTCAGATTCAAAGAGGCTGTTTGGCAGCGTTGCTAGTTCACTGCACCCTGAAATCTCAAGCTTTTTCAGATTTTGAATGGTGTCTGGAATACTTTCAAGAACTTGACAACCACTCAAATTTAAATGGGTCAGGCCGCTGAGAGACGGAGGCAAGCTTCTTATCCAGGGGGATTCTAGAAAGAGCGTATTTAAGCGCCGCATATCTCCACAGATTTTTGGAAACTTTATTAAACTTGTGCATTCTAGGAGGTTGAGTCTCTCAAGAGATCCCATGGTAACAAATTTTGGAAGCTTCTTAAGTTTCCGACAACTGCGGAAACTCAAAGAAGTAAGCATTCTGCAATGTCCAAGAGTGGGATGGACCTCTTCCAAATTCTCACACCCCCATAAATTTAGTGTCTCCAAGTTTGGGATATCACCAAAATTAGGGGTTGTTTTTAACTTAAGGCTGTAGCTGAGATCCAAATGCTTCAGGTTGCTCAATTTCTGATTTTTATAAAAGAACAAAATTATACAAGATTATATTTCTGACTCACTGCTTATCTAACTCAAAATCATCTTTTTAAAGTGGTTTAGATCATGAATGCCACCATATTTCAAAGATTGAATTATGAGCTTCTGGAGTGAGAGGGAACGGGATAGATTATTCAATTGATGTTGGATGAAGATTTGTATATTGGATCTGCGAGTTTTAGGTTTTCACTTTTCAGGTGAGAATCATGTTGATGTTAATTGCGTGGAATGGAACAATTATTGCTTGTAGCATTTCGATCGTGGAGTGATTGAATCACATGGATTAACCGAGGGAATAAAAGTGCTGGAATTTGCTGTGTTGGAGAGAGAGACAGAGAAAGCAAGTATACCTTTGATACTGGCCAAAGTTCAACAAGCAGACTATGTGTCAAAGAAAGCACAGCAAGGTTTGATGGTTCGAACCTCTCTGGCAATGAACTTGAAGGATAACGCCACCAACTAATAAACCTCAAGCTACAAGGAAGATAAGTGATCGCGCAATCCAAGCAAAGATATCCCTCATCAATTCTGAGTACCTGTAAGCTTTGCATCTTCTTGAATATCTTGTTATGATTGGTAGTAGCATCTTTGAAATTGCAACCTTCTTGAATCCATAGGCTTTCCACGTTTTCTGTTTTCTATAAAGAAAGATACATATAGCTATTTGTTGAGGAATAAAAATGAAGCAGATAAAACTTAACGGAACAAAGTCAGAACACTAAGAGCTTACAAACTTATCAATTCTTTTTAAAATATTCCTTACCAACTTTCCAGCAAAAAGGTCATGAACCTCCTCCGGAAGCCATATTCTGCTGTTTGCATACTCTTCCCTCAAGACAGTTTCACCCATTTCTCTTATCAAATTATGCATTTCAAAACTGTAACCTGAGATGGATATCAGAGATTTTTCGACAAGGTAATCTATTCCTATCAATTGAATACCACGACTCTTAAGTACTAGTTGCACATAATCTTTAGAATCATATTTGTGCAAGCATGCAATATCCAGAAATATTCTCTTCTCCTCTTTATCCAGTCCATCAAAACTAATCCTAAGTTTTCCTAGAATATCGTTGTGAGGGATTTTCTTCAGCCGATCAATTATGTGTCTCCATTGCTCTCTGTCTCGTTTATATAAGGAAGAGCCAAAAACTTTAAGAGCTAGAGGGAGTCCACCGGCATATTTCACCACTTGTCTTGAAAGTTCCATAAAATCTTTCTTGGGTGAGTTTTCTCTAAAAGCATGCCTATTCAACAATTCAAGAGCTTCATTCTCAGGTAACAATTGGACTTCATACAAGTTATCCCCAACATGACTAATTAACAGGTGCTTGTCTCTTGCTGTTAAAATAATTCGGCTACCCCTACCAAACCCCTCTGGCCCTCCAACTAAAAACTCCAATTGCTCTTGATGGTTTACATCATCGAGAATTAACAAAACTTTCTTGCGGCGAAGCATGTTTTTTATAACAATCATCCCTTCGTGTTCACTGGTTAGAATCATCTTTTCACCCAAGAGCTTGTAGATGAGAACTTGTTCTAGCCATGTTAGCCCATTTTTTGATACAATGCTCCAACATCACCAAGAAAACAATCTGCTTCAAATCGATGACGGTATCTCCGATATAGATAACTTGCAATTTCTGTCTTGCCGATGCCGCCCATCCCCCAAATCCCAATAAAACGAACATCATTTGATTTCATATCTAATAATGAGATTACTGTCTCAGTTTGAGATTTCATACCCACTAAGCCTTTCGGAAAGGGTGAAATAACTTGAAGCGACTTAGGAAATATGTCATCAACTAGTTTCTTGATGCAATCTGCCTCGTCCCTACACATTACAATGAAAAGAAATCATAGTATAAATATATTAGAAGCTGAAATAAAATCTTTTCATAGACTATTCTGTAAAACAGATGACATATAATAATGCCACAAGTTAGTTTAAATCAACTATAATGAATTATAACATTTTTTACATTTTAAAATCTTATTACTAATGTTTTAAACCTATTTAGATGAACTGGAAAATGTTCTCCAGTTATTCCTAGACTCCATAATTAAATCTATTTAACCGAAAGATTCAAGAATTTGCAAAACAAGCTCAAAGGCGATATAAGACAGTTATTGAGAAGCGTAAGAGAATAAATACTTCTAGACATCCTCCTAAGACTGCTAAATGATGACTATAGCTTTATCACAAGCATGAGAATTAAAAGGCTTTGCATATTCACCAAATCAAGAAAAGCTAACAATTAAAGAATTTACTCTCTTTGTCATTAGGTCCTCAAACCACCATTACACCATCAAACAAGTGTATGCATGCTTAAGTTCTGTTCATTAATCTTGTTTAATTATGTTTATTAGTAAACTGACTACCATGTCTATGCCGTCCTCGATGTTTGTTCTTTTTAGGTAAAAAGAGTAGATACTTGTTTCGAAATGTAGCTAAACTTCTGGTTCCTTTTCCTCTTGTAAAATGAGAAAGCAAAAAGGAAAAGAAAAGAAAGCTTTACTTATAATTTTTTAGATCATGTCCTGTTATTTTCCCTGCCTCTGCAAGTGCATCCCTCCATCTTTGGATCTTTTTCTTCATGTCTCTTTGCAGCTTTTCTCGTGCTTGGAAAAATGATTTAGCAAATGAGGGATTTTGATGGCGTACATCTGATGGACTCATGTCATAAAAAACTGGAATCACAATTTGGTTCAATTCATTTCGGCACTTTATGATGTGTGCAAGCTCCTCCAAGCACCATCTCGAGGATGCATAATTCTTGGAAAATATCACGATGGCAAGTCTAGACTCTTCTATAGCTTTCATGAGTTGTTCAGAAATTGATTTTCCCATTTCCAGCCGCTCATCATCTTTCAAAGTATGGATTCCTCTTTGTTCTAGAGCATCATAGAGATGACTGACAAAAGTTCTACGTGTATCTTCACCTCTAAAACTCAAAAAAACATCATACTTCCAGTCTTTGGAAGATGAACATGTGATAGAAGAAGCGTAAGACATTCTTAAACAGATGCTAAATCCTAAGAGGAAATTCTCAGTTTATTTTGGCTAGTATTGTGAGAATACTTAGATAAATGTGCTAAATAAAGAGTAGGTCTTAAACCTTTCTTTTCACTATTGCTAGTCTTCTGTAACTGTGACTTAATCATAATATAGACACTTCTTATCATCATCAATTTTTTTAATAAAGAGTAGGTCTTATCCCTTTCTTTTCACTATTGCTAGTCTTCTGTAACTGTGACTTAATTATAATATAGACACTTCTTATCATCATCAATTTTTTTTAATAATAGGCTTCTTATCGTCTTCATATTGTCATCAAATTGTACTCTTGTGAGAAATTAAAGAGTGAAGCAGATGTGGCAGAAAAGGAGAAAAATGAAAGTCGAAAAGAGAAAACGAATGGAAAGTAAAGGATGAGAAATGTTTGCCTGGAAAATCTGGTTTTCTTCCCTTTCACTAGTCACTTCTTTCCGAGTCTCAACTCTGTGTATACATGCATTCTTTGAATACTTTCTTTAGACATCAAGATGAGACAAACTGGGTTCAGTATAATCAATTACTGACAGGCCACACAAATATAGTACTATATTTTTTGTTGTTATTATTGAGTTTGTTTGTGACTGTAATTGTCATTCTCAGTTATTTTATATTTGTTGTATAAATATATGAATTCCCTTTCTTTCACTTGTCACCGAATTATTTCATTACAATATCTTTATCGTCTTATTGTCAACGGTCCAAATCCTTGTGAGGTCCAAGTTTAATCGCACTTACTCTATTATTCATTGTTTCTAAATATTGTCATTGTAAACGAGTGCAGCTTGAACTCATAATGAAATGAAAAGAGCTCAGGTACTCTTAATTAATAGGTCTGTAGTCTGTATTGCGTACTTCTTACAAGCACACAAACAATTGATCTCCTAACTTTTTATTTTTTTATTTTTCTCCTTCTCCATGGTGTATTACTTTATGCAGATAGATGCCATACACAGTGGCGGAGCCAGGATTTTCATCTAGGGGGTTCAAAAATTCTAAAAGGTAAATACACGAAGAGATCAGGGGGTTCAACATCTACTATATATACATAATAAAATAATTTTAACTTTAAAAATACATTTGTAATTTTTCGTCGAGGGGTTTCGGATAACCCCTTGGAGCTAACGTGGCTCTGCCCCTGGCCATACATCCTATAGGTTAAAATTGAGGACTTTTATCCATTTGGCAATTACCATGATGTTTTGGTATGTCAATGGATTTTTTTTTTTCTTTTGCAATGTAACCTTAAATTTGTCCATTTGCAAGCTTACTTTTGTAAGTTAGTACGTTTTTGGTGGTTTGGGTATTGGGATGATAGAATCCGTGGAGTCGTAAAAAAAGAAAAAAAAAAAAAAAAAAAAAAAAAAAAAAAAGGGGAAGGGGTAAAAGGGGTAGGTTTAATCTCGGTCACATTTTGTAAAAAGCTGGAAAAATGGTGCTAATCAGTTCAACTGGAGATTAATGTTGTTTCCAATAGTTACTAAAGGCAATTCTAACCTGATTTTATAATGTTAAGCGTAAACTCCAGCCAAATAATTAACGACGGGCATCTATGAACCATCTTGCGTACTTCATGTCAAATTTGAACGTTTTCCCTGTCAAGTATTGCCCATGTTGTCACCACGGGCACATTAAGTACTTACTTTCTATACTTGGGCAAAACTATCTCTAATTTGTAATCTTTCGCATTTTTTAAGCTCCTTTTCTGACTTTTTCTTTGCAAAGTTTTTATTTTTATTTTTGGGGTCAGAATTTGTAAAGATATGTTGATCATATCAAATAAAAAATTACGTCAGCTTATGTCTAACAGAAAGCTTTGGGTATTTTGATATATGTATGAAAAACAAAACAGAAATGTCCTAACTTCTTGATTGTTTCGTTAATTTGTAGAACACCTCATGAATCTTTTCACAACTTTCCTTCTTTCTTTTCTCTTTTAAAGTCCGTAACCTAGTTTGAGACCTCAAATAATTTGGATTCTCACTTCCTAAGGTCATTAAAATAACGCTTGCTATCAATCTATTTTTTATTTTCAAAAGTCGATGCATCCCACCGTAATTTTTGGTAATTTTTCTCTCTTCCTTCATATAGTAAAGCTTTCCAGACAATAGTCACGGAACAAAGCCTCACTTAAACAACCCATACCTAAAATACACGATCCTACTTATGTACCTAAAACGCTTCCTATAAAAGTAATTTTCATTCTCAAGAATTGATGCATCACACCGTAACTTTTGAATTTTTTTTCTTTATCTTCCTTCCTACAGGAAAACCTTCCAGACGATAGTCACGGAACAAATTACTTTTAACAACTTATATCTAAAATACATGATTCTAAACCTCTATGGTGCATTTTATTTGTTAAATAGTACTGATAATCAAAATTTCATATTTTTTCCCTCTAATCGAACAAGACAATATGTTAAGAGGTAGGAAGTAGCTTGAGAAATACCACGTATAGATTTAGGTTGAAGTGTCGTTAGACTTTCTATAATTGGTAGCTTAATTATATCAATATTTCTTACGAACATTTTAGCATTGACATAATTAATTAATGAGAAAAAGACCAAATTTTATTCTGATAAAATATTTTTTTCTCCAACCAATAACAAAAATAAGAAATTTTCTTAAAAATTGTTCGAAAAGCAATTCATATTGAAGTTGACGGTTTTGAAAACTTAAAGGCGGTTGATGTAACAAATTAAAGATAAGCAATTACAATATTACCCCTACATGAATCCTTTTCCTAAGAGAATTAGGATTTCCAAACTCTCCGTATAAAAACTCCCCTGCATATTCTTGCCACTCCATATCATTTAATTTTCTCTCTTAACAACAACAAATACTTATCCAATGGTGAAATCAACAAATCTTAAATATATGATAACGGAACATGAGATGGATGCAGCTTTGCAGTTAATTCAGCTTAGCGGCGATTATCATAATAATAATGACGATTATTGTATTGAAGAAATTGAAGAAAAAAATATGGAGAGTACGTGCACGTTAATAAAGAAAAGGAAGTTCCGGTTAGTCGTTGATCTTTATCAAGCAACGAAACCATTAATGATGATGAAGAAGAAGAAGATGAAGGATCGCGATTCGCGAGGGCTTTGAAACTAGAAATTATTAGTTAGACGTATCGTTATGTAAATTGAACATACGTGATTAGGTGTATAGCGTTTGTGTGTCCATGCTGAAAACGATAATCTAGTTGTATATTACTAACTCATCAACTTTTATGGTGTAAGCTTGGTTCACGGTTGGATATAATTTTCGACTTTTTGTTTGAATTTTTAACACGTTTCCCTTCCTTTGCCCCCTCCCCCACCAAAACAACATCCCCTCTAACCTTCAATTTTTGGAACTTTTAGGCCTTCAATTCTTTTTTGTGTGTGTGAGAAAAGAAGTGTTTTTCCCCCCTCAAACAATGGAGCACGCAATATCCAAATTTAGGCATTTGACATTTATATGTAACTAGAAATGTACCCTTGAAATACTGATAAATAATTAATCTTATAAAAAGGTCCATCTTAATATATTTATTGATCAAATAAGCAGCAAAAATAAGAGAAACATATTAGTAAAGTCACGGTCTGATCTCGAGAAGCAAAAATCCCCAACAATCACCCTCAAAATTGATTGGAATATAACTCTTCTTGTATTTTGATGCTATAGTATTTCTATATAAATGATATTGAGAGTACAAATATTTTAAACAATCCTACTCGGTACTCCCTCACTCCTTGATTCCTCTTCATGTAGGTATATTTCTTATTTTCTGCCTATCTCCCAATTTTTACGTTTTTACATTTTTTTTTTGAATAATCTGGACAATGTCCAGTTATGAATCTTATTACACTGTTCATCTCTTTCTCTTAATCTTTGTTCTTAATATCCTTCTTCTTTAACCACACCCCGGTTACCACGGCCAACATCGTCCCTTATCATTTGGACATTAAAACGGCCTTTCAAACACCTAGGAATTTACAGATTAATCCATCGAGTATATTAAGAAATTAAGAGAATAACATATACTAAGAGTAATAGATTCATAATAACAAGTAAGTAATTACTCAAACATAATATATTAATTAAACATGGAATAATTTACATAGTAGGGAGATTAGGACAGAAAACATAGATAAAAACTTACATGACTTGTAGATGGAGAGAGGTTTCCCTTTCGGGGAACCCAAAAACTATCTCACACTAAGAGAGAATTACTGAAAGCTTAATAATATTTTTACAAGGTTTATATTACAAAAGTTTTGGACTGGGAAAGGGATTGAGACATTTGAAATAGAAGGGGAATATGGAGCTTGTCTGGAGAGAATGTGGTGGATGCCTTTTTTCTCAATATCTTGCTTCTCCACAAATGCTGCTATTTATAGGTGTCTGGCGGACTTTAACTTCGGATTTCAAATTTGTGAAGAATCTTTTGAGTTATTGGGATCTTTCGTCCCATCGTTACGTGAAACTTTTCAAAAGATAATTTATAT
>NC_081353.1:54692216-54750169 GCF_029784015.1 Lycium ferocissimum | reverse complement strand
CGGTTAAGTTCGAATTAGTGCAATCTCGAGTTCTCCATCTCTACAAAATGGATGAGGTGTGTGTGCATTCCCCTAATGAATGCGATTAGACCCATCGTCCGGTAAAGATACACGCTCTAGTCCGGTTCAAACGGTATTTTAAAGACTCATCAAATCATACGGTGACACTGTGCGTTAAAAAGTGAAGATGAGGGATGTTCATCTCTCCGTACAAGACGGAGACTACCAAAGACATTTACGCAAGGAGTAACTTCTACAAAGAAAAAATACTTGCAAAAAAAAAAAAAAAAAAGGAATGAAAAAATAGAAAATATTGTAAAAGAGACATTGGAAAAAATTTTCCGTACAAAAGAACAAAATAAACATATAGTTAAAAATCCTAGTCCACTATTCCAAGTCAAGGATGTCACCAATCCATAGTTCGAGTTTTAAGGAGATGATATTAATTTTCGTGATGTTGCATTTTCAAGACTTTCAAGATCCAAATGATGTAAACTAGGGCATGAGTTTTAATTCGGTTGTTTTACACAATTTGGACACCTAAATCAATTAATGGAGAAAAATAATGATAGAATAAAGTCAAAAGAGACGGTCAAGACATTAGTTGAAACAATAATAATAAAGGCAAGACAAAATTAAAATGAAGATGTTACGGTAGAACGAAGACTTTAATTAAACACATTTCAAAAAGTTTAAAAAAGTACTTTAAGAGAACAAGACAATGACATTTTAAGAAAAAAAAAAAAGATTTTTTAGTGGAAGCAATACGATAAAGACATCTCGTAAAGAAGACTTTCGAAATTTATTAAAGTATACTTAATAAAGTAGTAGCCTTCTAATAAATTAATGGGACAAAAGACAACAAATGGACAAAAATATGGTATCGTGAGCTAAATTCTTTAATTAAGTGATGGGGGGGGGGGGGGTTATATTTTTTGTTTCAATATAGATATGGCTATAAATATAACGTGGTTTTTAGCAAATATTTTAAACAATCCTACTCTGGTACTCCTCACTCCTCGATTCCTCTTATCGTGTAGAGCATATTTCTTATTTTCTCGGCTATCTCCCAATTTTTACGTTTTTACATTTTTTTGAATAATGCGGACAATGTCCGATTATGAATCTTATTACACCGTTCATCTCTTTCTCTTAATCTTTGTTCTTAATATCCTTCTTCTTTAACCACACCCCAGGCATTACCCACCAACATCATCCCTTATCATTTGGACATTAAAATGACCTTTCAAACACCTAGGAATTTACAGGTTAATTCATCGAGTATATTAAAAAATTAAGAGAATAACCATATATTAAGAGTAATAGATTCATAATAACAAGTAAGTAATTACTCAAATATAATATATTAATTAAACATGGAATAATTTACATAGTAGGGAGATTTAGGAAAGAAAACATAGATAAAAACTTACATGACTTGTAGATGGAGAGAGGTTTACTTTCGGGAACCCAAAAACTATCTCACACACTAAGAGAGAATTATCCAAAGCTTAATAATATTTTTCAAGGTTTATATTACAAAAGTTTTGGACGGGAAAGCGATTGAGACATTTGAAAGAGAAGGGAATATGGAGCTTGTCTGGAGAGAATGTGGTGGATGCCTTTTTTCTGATATCTTGTTCTCCACAAATGTCGCTATTTATAGGTGTCCATGGACTTCAACTCATTTCAAATTTGCGAAGAATCTTTTGAGTTCGGTGGTGCTCTTGCCCCATCGTCACGTGAAACTTTTCAAAAGATACTTTATATTTTTGTCCGTTTTTATTCCATTACTTTATTAAAGCTACTACTTTATTAAAGCTACTTTAATAAAGTCTGGTCTTCTTTTTCTGAGATGTCTTTGTCGTATTGCTTCCACTAAAAAGTCTTCTTTTTCTTTTCTTAAAATGTCATTGTCTTGTTCCACTAAAGTCTTCTTTTTCCTTTTCTGAAATGTGTTTCCACTAAAGTCTTCGTTCTCTATAACATCTTCTTTTTAATTTTGTCTTCTTACTATTATTATTGTTTCAACTAATGTCTTCAACCATCTCTTTTGACTTTGTTCTATCATTATTTTTCTCCATTAATTGATCTAGGTGTCCAAATTGTGTAGAGCAACCGAATCAAAACTCATGCCTGAGTCTACATCATTTGGATCTTGAGAGTCTTGAAATGCACTGTCCTGGAAATTAATATCATCTCCTTCGAAATCTGAACTATGAATTGGTGACATCCCTTGACTTGGAGATAATTCTGGACTAGGATTTTTAACTATATGTTTATCTTGTTCTTTTGTCTGGAAATTTTTTTCTAATGTCTCTTTCACTATATTTTCTATATTTTCGTTCTTTTTCTTTTTTGCAAGTATGCTTTTCTTTGTAGAAGTTGCTCCTTGCGTAAATGTCTTTGGTAGTCTCCGTCTTGTCTGGAGAGATGAACATCCCGCATCTTCACTTTTTGGCAAAGTGACAACCATCAACGGATTTGATGAGTCTTTCGACTACGTTTGGCGGACTAGTTGTATCTTTACCCGATACGGTGGTTCTAATCGCATTCATTGGGAATGCACACCGTCTCATCCATTTTTGTCCGAGATGAGAACTCGAGATTGCACTAATTCGAACTTAACCGCTGGTAGTCTTTGTTCTAATATCTTCACTTGATCCAAAAGTTTCATTTTTTCTTGAACTAATGTCTCTTTCTGCTGTTTTAATCTCTTGACCACTTCAATCATAGTAGAATAGTGATCACAAAAAATTACTTTGTCTGTGTCTTTTTGTATGTTATACTAAGGGATTTTATCTAAGAGCTGGAGAAATATAGTAATTTGGACCTAATATTCCTCTAGCATAGTGTAATGCCTCGAAAATAATTAAATCCTTTAAAAAGAGGTTTCTCTTATGTCTTTAATAGAGTCTAAAACTTCTAGCCAAGTTTGAAAAACACTATTAGTTTTACCATGAACTACAACTTAAAATTTAAATTTTTTGTCTAAATTTCTACCTCTGTAAAATACTGACAAAGAGAATTTATAGTAGCTACAAAATGTTTAGAGTCTTTTCTATTATGCGAAATTCATAAATTATCTACCAAACATCTTTGTTGTTTGTTTATTACATATTCTGGTAATACTTTAAAAGTCCAATTTGATGGCTGAAAAGCTACTAGGTTATTGGCTCCGAATTGTATTCTTTCCATTGTATTTCTTTCTAATAAAGATATAGGTTTAAAATGAAGGTTACCTAATACTGTCTGTCTGTATGTGTCTTGGATTGAGGCTATGCCTTTCCACTTGTCTGCTGTTTGAGAATTGGAATGTCTCATACTGTTCAAATAGAAAATCGGTTAAGCGATCTTTAGTCTACTTAATTGATACCGCTAAATTATTATCTTTTCCTTTTATATGTTCAAATTTTAAATTATAAATTGAAATGGCATCTAAGAAATTTAGCCATCTTCATCTACTACTATTTTTATCATTTATCTTTTGATAGAATTTAACTATAGTTTAACTAGTATTTCTAGTTTATTTAAAATATATAGTCTAAAGCTATTTAATCCTAAAGTATCTGCATCTATACTACTCATATTTCCTTTTTCTTTATTTAAAATATATAGTCTATTTTTATTATAATCTAAGTCCATATTATTCCCATTCTTTCTATTCGTTTTAAAATATAACTCGTTTGTACATCTATTAAGGTATAATCTTTTTCTAACAAATCCTTGTATCTTTTCTTTAGTTAAATTTTTTACCACTTTGATAATTTATCTTTTGATAGAATTTAATATCTTTATTAGTATTTACGGTTTATTTAAAATATATAGTCTAAAGCTATTTAATCCATATATTCCACCTAAAATCTTCATCTATACTAACACTTACTTTGATAAGAACATATCTTTATTACTATATTTATTTGGTTTTTCTTTTAATATAATTAAACTACCATCCGTTTCTATAATTAAATATGTTTTCAGAGGCATATTTAAATCGTGAATATTTTTTTTTTTTTTGATTTTTTGTACTAATTTAATGTCTTAAGTATTAAAGTGTTTTTGACCATTAGATCCAGTCTTTGAATACAATGGTCCTGTTATTTTTCCTAAATCTTTTATAAAATTTCTAGCATAATTAACTATTCCTAAATTTTTTTGTAATTCTTTAACATTGTCTAACTTATCTGGCATTTCCAATGCTTTCTTGGCTATATGAGGTTGTAACTTTATTTTATCCTCTTCTAGTACCACTCCTAAAAAGTTTATATAATTTTTACATAATTCCACCTTTTTCTTACTAATTATTATTCCATTTTCTACAAATAGTCTAAATACCATTTGTAGGTGTCCTAAGTGTTCTTTAATATCTCTACTAAATACTAATATGTCGTCTACATATACTAATACAAACCTTTTATATTCTCCAAATATACTATCCATTTTTCTTTGACAAATTAGTGGAGCTGTCTTTAATCCAAATGGCATTACCAACCATTCGAAATGTCCTTCGACGGTGAATGATCCATTCTATACTTTCTTCATGCATTCGTACCAAGATCCTGATTTACAATCAAATTTACTAAATATTTTCTTTCCTTGGATTCTATTTATTAATTCTGTTTTGTCTGGTAACTTATATCCATCTGTCCTAGTATTATCATTAAGTCTTTTATAGTTTATTACCATTCTCGCTTTTCCTCTTACTATTTCGCTATGATTTCTTACCATAAATCACAGAGTCTATGTTTAGAAGTAGGTCTTCTTATTACTCCTAAATCTAATAGTTCTTTTATTTGTATTTTTAAAATCTTCTACATCTTGATTTGTTGCTTCGATTGAAGCTGTTTTAATTACATATTCTGGGTTTATTATATCTAATTTGCATACAATCCTATTATTTTTCCAATGTTTTAACGGTTTCTCTCCTAAAATTTCTATCTCATCTAGTATTTTTATTATATTATCTAAGTCTTTTTGATTTTTTATTATTCCTATTTTTTCTATTAGTTTTAAAATTATATAACTCTTGTTTCTACATCTAATAAGGTATAATCTTTTCTAACAAATCCTTGTCTCCTAGAATTTCTTCTTCTTCTAGATTTAAATTTTTTATATTTAAATCTTATTTTACAATTCTTTATGTATTATTCTATCGATTTGTCTTTACAACAACTATCTTCTTTCTTTTGCAGGTTTATTCGGTCTGTGGTAGGGATCTTCTTATGGCGGATTTTAGTTTCAGTCTTATGAACTTGTACTGGTGTATTAGTAATATTTTTTAAAAAAATTACTCCATCTCTTGTAATCATACAACTGCCATTATTATGTAGCATAAAGTCTAATCCTATGACAAAATCTACATTTATATTAAGGTCTCTTACCCATATCTTGTCCATTTTATAGCTTGGTTTGTAAAATTCTGAACATGTATTTATAAAGCTAATGTAGGCCTTATGAACATAATGTCTATATATGTTCTTGTTCCATCCATTTCATATCCTATTAATTCGGTTTTTCTACAATTTTTATTAAATTAGGTGGAACTATACTCTTATTTATTATGCACTTTGTGCACCCTGAATCTACTAATGCTAATGTTTCTATCTCATAATCATCTATTTTAATTCTTGCAAGTATCTTTATTGTTCCTAAATTTTTATGTTCATTACACACTAATGCTTCATGGTCTTCTAGGCTCATTAATTCTACTTGAGAATCTTCTGATATTGTTCTTAATGGTCTCATTATTGGTTGTATATTTGATAAACTTATTTCTTCATCTTCACCATCTACTTTTTTTTTCCTTTTTCTAATTTACATAATCTAGTTTCTAATTCATTTATTCTTGTTTCTAATGTTATCATTCTTAAAGTAATTGTAGGGTCTTCTATTTTTTATGAGTTTCTTCTTTATTTATTTTTGTTTTAAATTCTTTTTCTATACACATTGTACATCCCTCTATATAACAATTTTTACATTTAGCCCCGTTTGTCTCTACTAGGATACCATTTACAAAAGAAGCATGCATTCCTATCCAATCCTTTATTTCTTTTGAATTCATGATTACAGTCTTCCACTATATTTGCTAAATTATCCATTGCTTCTAAGTCTAGATTTTCTAATCCTATTTCATTAATTAATTCTTCTGCTTCTAAGTCTGATGAATCTGTTTTGATTTTTTCTTTAGTGTCTACACTTAACTATAGAATATGTATTTTCTGTATCTGACATATATTCATCTACATTTATTAATGTTTCTTGAAAATCTTCAATTATTCAATAATTGAATTGAAGATTTTCAATTCCCTATGTAATGAAGATAAAAAAATTAGGAACAATAAAGCATTACAAACCAAGCTATAAAATGGACAAGATATGGGTAAGAGACCTTAATATAAATGTAGATTTTGTCATAGGATTAGACTTTATGCTACATAATAATGGCAGTTGTATGATTACAAGAGATGGAGTAATTTTTTAAAAAAATATTACTAATACATGATAAAGACAAGTTCATAAGACCGAAACTAAAATCCGCCATAAGAACATCCCTACGACATTACCGAATAAACTCCGCAAAAGAAAGAAGATAGTTGTTGTAAAGACTGTCAAGAGAATAATACATGCTGTAAAAATAAGACAGAAATAAAAAATTTAACTCTAGAAGAAGAAGAAATTCTAGGAGACAAGGATTTGTTAGAAAAAGATTATACCTTAATAGATGTAGAAACAGAGTTATATAATTTTAAAACAGGAATAGAAAGAATAGGAATAATAAAAAATCAAAAAGACTTAGATAATATAATAAAAATACTAGATGAGATAGAAATTTTAGGAGAGAAACCGTTAAAACATTGGAAAAATAATAGGATTGTATGCAAATTAGATATAATAAACCCAAAATACGTAATTAAAACAGCTTCAATCGAAGCAAACAGCTTCAATCGAAGCAACAAATCAAGATGTAGAAGATTTTAAAGTACAAATAAAAGAGCTATTAGAATTAGGAGTAATAAGAAGATCTACTTTAAACATAGATAGAAAAAGATTTATGGTAAGAAATCATAGCGAAATAGTAAGAGGAAAAGCGAGAATGGTAATAAATTATAAAAGACTTAATGATAATACTAAGACAGATGGATATAAGTTACCAGACAAAACAGAATTAATAAATAGAATCCAAGAAAAGAAGATATTTAGTAAATTTGATTGTAAATCAGATAACATTAGCATTAAGATTCACGGATGCATGAAGAAAGTATAGAATGATAATATTCACCTGTCTTGAAGGACATTTCGAATGGTTGGTAATGCCATTTGGATTAAAGATAGCTCCACCAGTTTTTTAAAGAAAAATGGATAGTATATTTGGAGAATATAAAAGGTTTGTATTAGTGTATGTAGACGACATATTAGTATTTAGTAGCGATATTAAAGAACACTTAGGACACCTACAAATGGTATTTACACTATTTTTAGAAAATGGAATAATAATTAGTAAGAAAAAGATGGAATTATGTAAAAATTATATAAAATTTTTAGGAGTAGTACTAGGAGAGGGTAAAATAAAGTTGCTTCATGAAAGAGTAATTTCTTTAAGCTCTTCTAGTGTCTTTTTTAAATCTCTAATATCTTTTTTTCATTTTTCTATTTGTAGTGTCGTTTGTGTTAATATCTGGTTTGTCTTTATTTCTATTTCCTTGGGCTTTTCTAGAATAGCCTTAACTAACTTTTCTATTTCAGTCTTTATAGACGATTTTTCTAAACTCAATCAAGTTAGTTAAAATCTAAATTTTTGTTCTAATTCTCGATTCTTGCGATTTTAGGTAATCAAAGTTACGCTTTCTAATTTTTCTAACTTCTTCTTTTGATTAGTTTGAGAAACTTCTATAACTTCTAATATTCTAGTAATATCTTTATTATTTTCTTGAGTTTTTTCACTAAAATTTATGACTAAATCTACTAGTGTATTAAATTGTTTGTCTTCGCCATGTAATATATGTTCTCCGTTACTAAAATTACACTTTATAATACTATGATCGTTTAATGCTCTATATTTCTTTTTCGAGTATATTCTTAAGTCTAAATATTATAAATTCTTTAGTGTATCTATTTTATACGAATTTTTTTATTATCCTAAAGGAATCCCTATTTTACAAACTTTCTTTTGATACTCTATATTATCTCTCGTAAGTCCTTTTATATCTTCTCTTACGCCTTGTAATTCCCAAGTTCATATAGCCAAGAAAGCTTTGGAAATGCCAGATAAGTTAGACAATGTTGAAGAATTACAATTTTTTTTTAGGAATAGTTAATTATGCTAGAAATTTTATAAAAGATTTAGGAAAAATAGTAGGACCATTGTATTCAAAGACTGGATCTAATGGTCAAAAACACTTTAATACTGAAGACATTAAATTAGTACCAAATATCAAAGAAAAAATAAAAAATATTCCTGATTTAAATATGCCTCTAAAAAATAAAAAATATTCATGATTTAAATATGCCTCTAAAACGGACTTTATTTAATTATAGAAACGTATGGTAGTTTTGAAGGATGGAGAGCGGTATTAAAAGCAAAACCAAATAAATAAGTAATAAAAATGAAGAAAAGATATGTTCTTATCAAAGTGGTAAGTGTAAAGAAAAAGAAAATATTAGTAGTATAGATGCAGAGATTTTAGCTGTAATATATGGATTAAATAGCTTTAGACTATATATTTTAAATAAACCAGAAATACTATGCTAATACAAACCTTTTATATTCTCCAAATATACTATCCATTTTTCTTTGAAAAATTAGTGGAAATGTTTTAATCCAAATTGACATTACTAACCATTAAATGTCCTTGGACGGATGTGAATCGACTCATTCTATACTTTCTTCATGCATTCGTACCTGCCAGTATCCTGATTTACAATCAAATTTACTAAATATCTTCTTTCCTTTATATAACATATACACCAAATTCGCAAACTAGTGTATATTTAATTGTGCACTCTAATGAATGAAAGTGTGTCACGGGCATGTTGGTTGCATCCGGTGCTTCCTTTACCTATGACCCGAGATCGAATCCCAAGCTATATGTTTCAATTGCTTCAATTGTGCTAAAGTTTAATTATTAGCACAAAAATTATTTTTGACCTATATACTTGTGTTTTTGCCACTGCTCACACTATTAGTAACCAGTCCGATACGGTATTATCCCTAAGTCGTCATTGATTTTTTTTTTTTGGTGTTTATGTCAAGATAATGGTGTCTGTCGTCTTCAAATCCTGGATCTGCCTCTAACTACTGCCTTCCACCATTAACGCCATAGTTCTCCACCTCATTGCCATGGGCTAGCCTTATTTTCACCATTTTCAGTACCTGTTCAACGTCCACTGATAAAAAAATGGACTTCGGCCTAACTCAATGCCAAAATCTAGTTCATTAGGGGAAGATTGTCTAAGACCATATAGGGAGATCAAAAGAAAGACAAGCAATTCCAACGTCTTAGTTTTGTACTAATACTGGTTTATATATTTGTTAGTGTTATAATAATATATATATATATATATGTGATTATGTACTTCAGTACGATATTTGACATTCTACACAATTGTTGAATTTTTTCTAGTGAAGCTGATGCATGTCGAGATTGCGAAACCAGTAAGGGGGACATTTTGCTTTCCGTGATAGAGAACCGCAATCATATAAGTCAGAAAGTTGACCCACCATGACGTGTGTGCCGTGATTACGCCATATAAGAGGAGTTTTGACCTTAGGGCAATTATTCTCCGCGATTGTGTGAATAGGCCGATCGTAAAGGTCAAACTGAGTTTAGTCTTTGTGACCACGGGGAAGATCAGGCCTGGGTATATATTGAACAATGACAAATTTCAAATTTAGCTTTTTCATTTTGAGAAAGTAGAGAGCTCCAAGCATTGATCCAATAGAGTGATTCGATCTAGATCACTAAGTTAATGATTCTATAACACCGACTGACAATTATAATTGATTTTCAGTGGATTTTAACTGTAAAATCATGAGTTTCAAGGATTATACTACAGAATTTGAACTAGTTTCTCAATTAGAAAATTAGGAAATGGATCTAGCTATTTAAGTCATAATCAATACTTGATTATAGAGTTGGGATCGTATGCTTATGGGTAATTCGCTTCTATAATTTGTTTCGGGTTTGACTATTTTGATGGGGAATTCATGACTTTTTGTTGACTTTCCTTTGACCTAAGCTTGACCTAATATTAAGGGATAACACCGACTAGTATAATACATAGACATAGCTAATCGACATAATGTATAGATTGAGGTCGTTGGAGGTTGTTTTGGAGGGAATATGCACATTTTGGGTTTATGAAGTTTATCGATTTCAAGTTAAGTAAGATTTTAACATTCGAATTGCTTGCCTTTTCAAAATATGATAAATTGCATAAATGCTTT
The DNA here is from genome assembly GCF_029784015.1 of Lycium ferocissimum. Taxonomy (NCBI): domain Eukaryota; kingdom Viridiplantae; phylum Streptophyta; class Magnoliopsida; order Solanales; family Solanaceae; genus Lycium; species Lycium ferocissimum. The sequence goes on along the minus strand of NC_081353.1, from coordinate 54,739,725 downwards.
GAGACTACCTAACATGTTGTGAAGTTTGGATGTACAATGACATGTATCCAATTTTGAATTATTACTCTATATTATAATCTTTCATGATTATATCATGATGCTATTAGGTTGTAAAAGCATGATCTAAACTTGTTTTATCAAACTATGCATGTTATCCTAGTAATTCATTATTTAAAGCATGCTAGGTTTATATGATGTTGATGTACGTGTTTATGACTTGTTCTGTGAAATATTGATCAAGTGATGTTATTTACTTGTACTAAATGTTGTTCTTGCTTCGTTGACTTTAATTGATACTTTTATCATGACTTTGGTTTACCCGTTTACCGGTGAGGGCCCATGAACTTAGTGTAGTCACACTATTGATGAGGTCCCATGTTAGCGGTCTAGTAGTTTTATCTGCATAGGACTTATGCCTTGTCCTAGCAGTTTTATCTGCATAGGGACTACGAGCTGGTCTAGTGGGTGCATACACGAGGGCCAACAGCGCGCTTTTGTGGTTTGTTATTGAGATTTATGTTCATTGTACAGTTTACCTGCTATGATATCTCTCATGTATTGCTATATATTTTGTTTTTGCTTTCATGCATTTATTTTTAAGACTTGCTCCACGGGGTAGGACAAAAGAGCTGGTCATGATCTTACTAGGCTTATGCTCACTAAATCTACTTATCGCTCCGTGTAGATCCTACTATTAGTTGTATTGCGGGCTTATCTGATCTCAGTTTGGGATGGCGTCTCTGATGCCCCAAGGAGGTAAGTACATTGTATACCTTTGAGTTATCCAATTTATATTTTGTATACCTTCATAGTATACAACAATGTAATACACCAATATACAATTTCCTACATTAATATAATGTAACAGTATACAGTATATTCTACAATATACTTTGAGTTACTTTTAATTTCAATTTTGGATTACTCTCAGTCTCAGTTAGAGTATATTTTATGCATTAATATAATTTTAAGAAATAAAAATAGAGAGAAAGAGAGGTGAAATGACTTGATTAAGGGCAAGGGAAAAAGGGTTGAGCAACGACTTAGGAATTGGGTATTACAAGACAAAGTTATGCTAATATTATCTCATGGAATCTACACATTTCCTCTTCACATGCTCGAGCCCCTTAACCTCACTTCTCGCATCTTATCCTCAACGGGGACCGCTTTCCACTTTCGAATATCTTTATTCCTAATCTTATCTCTCCTCCGGGCATGCCCACAAATCCATCTCTCCTCATCTTGACAGGCCAACACTTCGCCCCATATAGCATAGTCGGTCTAACCACCACTCTATAGAACTTAGCTTTAAGTCATGGCAGCACATTCTTATCACACAAGACACCGAATGTGAGCCTCCATTTCATCTACCCTACCCCGATACGATGTGTGACATCCTCATCAATCTCCCCATTACTTTGGATTACCGACCACAAAGCAGTTGAAACTTCTTCTGGGACGACCATGTGTCAAGCCCCACTTCCACGTTAGCTTCATGGTTCACGACATTAAATTTCCACTCCAAGTATTCATTTTTGGTCCCACTCAACTTGAAACTATTTGACCCGTGTCTCCGTCTCCAAATCTCTAGCCTCGTTAGCGCCGCCTCACATCTCATCAATCAAAACTATGTCATCCGTAAATAACATGCAACGTACACCTACCCTTAAATATGTCGCGTTAGTACATCCATCGTCAAAGTAAATAATAACTGGATGAGAGCTGATCCCTGGTTCAACTCTATCACGACTGGAAAATGTTCCTGGGCCCACGTGGGCCTCATCTGGCCCAAGACCCCAGCGTTGTGTTGTGAACACCTCTATCCTCCAAACATCTTCATAAAACCTTCCCCAGACTTTGTCGTTTCTCTAGGTCTATAAACACTATATATATATATATATATATATATATGCTTGGGCAGTATTTGATTATGCAACAAAACAATGCTCAAGTCTCAATAAGTCGAAACTTGAATTTTTCTTGTACTTCAAATTTGATTTTTTTTTTCTCAAGAACGTGAAGTTGGGCATTTTAAAATGGGAAAAGGACAGAAATGGTCATCCGGGTGAAACTATTGACACCCGATGGCCCAAGAATCTTAAAAATCATTTTTTAGCCTTTTCAAAATAATTTCATTTTCTAGCCATTTTCAAGTAATTCCAAAGATATGTATATAAACCGTATCATTGTCGTATATGTATCACTACCGTATACGTATATAAAATGTATCATACGTATATAAAATGTATCATTATTGTATAGAATATGTATCACTTTTGTATATGTAGAGAAAAAATGTATCATACGTATAGAAACGGTACCATTATCATATAGAATATGTATCCCCAAAGTATATGTATAGAAAATTTATCGAGAAAAGGCCATAAATAGTCTCCTATTTATGGGAAAGTAGGTCTAAAATGGTCCCTTAACTATACACTTACCGGTTTTAGTCCTTTTAACTATTCAAAAACTTATCAAATTTGGTCTCCGTCTATTTTTTATACAAACAAATGACAAAACCCATAAACCTCCGTGAGATTAATGTTAAACCATTCCTCAAACCTGTCTCTCTCTCTCTCTCTCTCTCCCCGCGCTTCTTTTTCCTCAAGTTCCTCTTGTTTAAAAAAAAGAAAAAAAGAAAAAAAAAGAGCATTCGCACCGGTGTTACCCCGAGTCTCTGAAATTCGAAAAGACAAACTCAGTGCACATACCGTAACCATTCTTCTCAAACACTACTAAAAATCGACAAAACCGACGGAATGCGTCGGTTATTTTTTGCGCAAAATGAGCGAAAAAAATATATAATTATTTTTTATATTATTTTCTAAAATAAACCGATGGAGTCCATGGGTTTTTTTTTTATATAATTTTTTTTTTATAAAAAGTAGTATAAATTAAATCAATGTAAGTATATGAACAAAGAAAATCGCTGGTCTAGTGGTAAAGCCCTTTAATGCCAAGGAACATACCCGGGTTCAATTCCAAGTTCCTACATTTCATTCTTTAATTGTCAAAAAAAAAAAAAAAAACCGACTGGAGTCTGTCGGTTTTTTTAATTTTTTTTTTTACAAAACCGACGGACTCAGTCGGTTTTCCATCGGTTTTAACCGACTGACTACGAAAAGCGAGAGAGAACTTGAGGAAAAAAGTTGAGGTTAAAGAATGAACTTGAGGGAAAAGGCCGGGGGAGAGAGAGAGAGAGAGAGACAAAGTTTGAGGAATGGTTTAACATTAATCTCACGGAGGTTTATGGGTTTATACGTTGTTTGTATAAAAAATGGGTACGGAGACCAAATTTGATAAGTTTTTTGAATAGTTAAAGGACTAAAACCGGTAAGTGTATAGTTAAGGGACCATTTTAGACCTACTCCCATAGATAAGGGACTATTTATGGCCTTTTCTCAAAATTTATCATTCTTGTATAATTTGTGTATAATAAATGTATAATCAATGTATAATTATAAAATGTATAATTTTTGTTTAATAAATGTATAATCAATGTATACTTACTAATTATACACATATTATACATGTTTTGGGATATTTCTTGAAGGCTCAATTAACATAAAATTACTAATTATACACATATTATACATGTTTTGTGATAATTTTTGAAGGCTCAATATGAATTTTTTTGGTCGATCTTTAGTGGCGACTTTTCGATCTTTTGTGGCGACTAAAAGTCATTGTGTGTGTGTGTGTTTTTTTTTTTTTTTTGTGTGTAGTTAATGATCTGGCAAAGACTTGGCAATACATCGGGTTTTAACGGCCCACTCACAGTATTAAGTCCAAACGTGGCCGAACAAATTTCTCGAACGCCACCGTGTGTCCTTTCATTTTTTTGCGCGGGATTGTCTTCTTTTGGGGTGGTCTTTAAATTTTGCCCCTCATATTTAAGCGTCTTTAAATTATGCCCCTCATATTGCCGGGTCTTTAATTTTCGCCCTTCGCATCGTTAACTCCGAGCGTTCACGCGTAAGTCGGTGCAGGTTCTCGAGTTCGAACCCCCGCTCAAGCATAAATTAAAAAAAAATTGCAAGGCAAGGTTTCGTCGGTCCGGCATACTCTTATTAAGGAATTACCAAATTTATATCGACCCGACATACCATGCCTTATGGGCAGACGGCATAAGATGCCGGGGTCCCAAGATAACTTTGGTAATTCCTTAACAAGTTTATGCCGGTGGGGGCATACTTTTAATGGGCAAACTTTTATGCCGGATTCCCGTATAAGTTCAGAAGGAATTACCAAAGTTATGCCGGACTGCATACTTATGCCAAGTTCGCCTCATAAGGCATAAGTATGCCGGGTCCCGCATAACTTTAGTAATTCCTTCACAAGTGTATACCGCAGAGGCATAGCGAAATTTAAACTCGCCTTGCTAATTTTTTTTTAAAATTTGATCGGTGGGGGTTCGAACCTGAACACATGGGTTTTAGCCGAAGGGCAAAATTTAAAGATTTAAATACTATGCAAGAAAAATTTAAAGCCACCACCCCAAAAGAAGGGGCAATTCGCATGTCCTTTTCGCTTTTAAAATCAGAAATTGTTTTGGGCCTTAACCCATTTTTTGAGTAAGAAAACCGTCTTCAAAACTCCAAGTAATTAAGAATCTGATTTCTGAAGTTTACCTACGAAACTATACCATCATAATCACATCAAACTTAAATCTCATTATTATAATCATGTCTAGAGTATTGATCATCTAACAATGTAAGAAAGTACTTTGATTTCACCGTGAGTTGCCACATCCATATGCACCAATTGAAGAACGTGTCAGCTGTACTAATATTACTGGTAGGAAATTAAACTCTAGTCTACTATAATACTCTATAAAGATTATTCTTATCCTTGAAATCTAATAGCTTCTTCAGGATTCTCACTGGTGCATGTCTTATATATCCTTATAATGTTCGACAAGATTATATACTCTCATAGTCTCATTTGTTGTAACGATCTGCTTGGTCGTTATTGAGTGCGGTCCATTTTCAAAACCAAGTTTCAAGGGGACTAAGAGCTAAGTTTTCTCAAAAGTGTTGCGTAAGATTGAAATCGTGATCAAATCCTGAGAAATCAAAACTCGCGGGTCCAGATAAAAAATCGTTCGCTCGTTGCATTAAAAAGTCCATCGCTGCAACGAAAATGGCGAAAATCAGAAAAATATATTTAGCCCTATTTCGGAGTTTTGTCCCACTTTTCCTCAAAACCTTATTCTAGGCTGCCTCCTGGAAATATTTGATAGAACACTCGGAGACTTCGTCAAAGTAAGCCCTGAACCGTCTTTATTGCAAAAAATTCATAAAGATAATCCTTCATATAGTGAGTTTCGCCTCGTGATTAATAAAACAAGAATTGTCCGTAAACGACGTAAAAGCATTAATCACCATGAAGTTCGTAGTAACTATGCATGCTTGATTTTGACTCTTTGCTCCCCAAGTTCGTGAAATTCTTAGAATTCGCCGTCAAGGCTTCGGTTCTAGAATGCGATGGGTGAGGAAGCTCCACGACGCCGCGATAGCCGTCTTTCATCATCAAGGTAGGTTATGGCTTACCTGAGTTAGATTCTGATTAGGCGAAACGTATATACGATTTAGAACGGATGGGAGAAAGATGACAGTCGTACGTTAAGTCTCGGTTGGACATATGATAGCTTGACATTGTTAGTATTAAAAAAGGCTTGTAGTAGTGAGAAACTTAGCTAACTGTTCTAAGAGGGATACTAGTGTTGCGTGTGAAATCAGGGAAAGTCTAGAAGGGTTGGGCTTGATGCGGTAGTAAATTGATCTTAGTATAAGTTGGATTACGATATGTTGTAGTGGCACGTACTTTACTATAGTAATTTCCGTTGTGGGTATGCATGATTAATATCGAGTTCAGGTATGACTTGTGATAATTTTATTGGTACATCACTAATTCTGGCATCACTTCACATTTATTGTTTGATTATGTTCGATAAAGACATTATGGATAATATCTTGTGATGGAAATTACTGATAACACATGGTGATGGATAATGCTGATAATAAGTGAAGATGGAACATATACATCTACTTAAGGCACATTTGACAGGGGGTCACGATGTGGCCTTGTTGCGAACTCGTGGTACATGGACCCCCTGCGTGTGTCATGGCTATTTGGGGAAAACATTACCATTTAGCATGTGTGTACATGTTTGGTGAGAGACTACATTTATTTTATTGTTTTTTCGTAATTATTTCCTCTTATATATATCATGTTAATGGTGTTCGCGAGTCTTATGGCATCATATTAAGGTATGAATCACTTTCGAGATTTCAAGAGTTGAATCCTTTCGTGGTAAAGTAATTGTGGTTTTTTATGCGTTTAATGTCTTCGCCAGGAAAGGCTAAGAATGGAATACGTAAATTGGGTGTTCCGTTGTTCATGGGTTGTTGATATTTGTTAGAAGGAATAATCTATAAGTAGATAGCAGTTGAGGGTTGTCTAGAATCGTTACATCATTGTGCCTGCCCGTTAATTAATAAGTTCGCTATATTGTGGGAAATAAAGGGGGAATGTTAATCAGTTCCGATAGGACGAAGCGGTATGAAGAGTTGTCCCGATTCTTATTTCGAGATATGAATGTCTGAGAGTCTTCGAAATAGACGACGTTGTTGGGTTATGTTATTCCTTTATATGAGATTATGTAAGTGATAGTAATAGAGGGGCTCTGGGTAATCATGATGCATTGTTATTTAGTGGGAATAGCCAGTAAGTGTAGTCGTTAATCAACATATATGTTTATTCTGTTTAATTTTATATTATATTGCGTGAACTAATCTTAGTATTTTATGATGCTTCAAGACGTTTGATGTACTAATACTACTCTTGCTACATTCCTTCAGAGTGTGTGTTTTATTAATTGCTTGAGGTTTCATTATGTTGCGGCGGTAGATATCCTCCGGATTTTTGTGTATCTCTCCCCAGACGTGTCTGTGTCATTATTTTATTTTTACTTGTCCCTTCTTGTACGTAATAGAAGCTCTTGTACACGTCTAGACTAGGTTCAGGAAATTTGTATTGTTAAAATTGTATGGTGCGAATTTTACCGGAAAGACATTTTATTTGCTTATTTATTTTAATATTGTTGGCATGAATTGGTAAAATGATTTTATGAAGGAAGTATTGGATAACGGTTCGCCTGCCAGGTGGTATAAGGTAGGTGCCCACACGACCCGTGAATCGGGGGCGCGACATTTGTGAACACTGACATTCATCTTTGCCGCCGTTCTTAGGAGTTGGGAGAAAGTAGATCACAATTTAGTTTTCTCCTGCCATGTAAACACTGGCATTTTTCTTTGCAACCTTTTCATTTTCTTTTTTCAGATTCTCCATTATACCTTATCTTCATGGTTATACGATAAACCTGTTCTAATTCTTGTTACAGCGCAAAATATTAACTTTTTTTCATTTGAGATAATTAATTAATAACTTTTACATTACATATAACAAGATCTAATGATCATTTAAATTCTGAAGGCTACTTAATAAAAGAGCATAAAAGGAAGAACACTGAAAACTAAATTATGATGCAATGGTATTGCAATATTACGTGCCAACATTAATGTAGCCAGAATGTAGGTAAAAATAATTAGACAATTTCCTTATCTACACACTGCAAAAATTAAATGGTCATGGGCCAGCTAGAACAATCTGATCAATCTGTGCCAAAAGATTTCAACTGATTTTGCAAATCCAACAAGATTCCAATATTCATCAACTAATAAGTGACTCGTTTTTTACCGGTTTCAACTAGAAGTAAGTAAATCCATTTTAGTATGTTCTGGGGAAACATGTTAACCCATATTTATTCATAATTTTAAACTGAATGTCTAATACGATTTTATTATGATTTATGAACATATTGGACGGATCAGACAAATTGTACTGAAATCGTCACTAGTATACGAGTCCATCACATGCTTACAAGCAGTTGACAAAATTAAATTTTTCTGAGGCCTGTCCGTCGTCAAAATTCCTCTTAAAACGAGTGTCAAACTACCAATACTCAAATAGGCAAAGTGTTAAAATCTCGTCAAACATTTTATCTTTTTATAGTAGATGCTCGGTGTCATCTACGTAAGCAGAAGTCATTTTTAGCCTCTTTTGGCCTGCATACATTCCCTCCGTTTTTATACGTACGTAAGAGTTTACACGGTATTTTAAAATATTGACGTAAATTTATCTTTATAAAACATGCATTTTTTCAACGCATTTCCACCTAAAAAAATCTCAATCGAAAAATCATAATTTTAAACAGTTTCCATTGAACCGCTGGAAAATTTCATAATTTTTTTATGTGAAAATTCCACTATTTATGTTTTTCCAACCGACTTTTAGTGGAATAGCCACTAAAAATTTTTCAGTGGGAAATCAGTCGGAAAAAAGTGATTTTTTAGTAGTGACACTTTATAGAAGAACAAAGATTTTGAAATTTTTGGCCTCAAAATAGCAGTAAATATTTACGTGACTAATTTTTTTTGTTAGGGGTAAAATGAGAAATTTAAAATTAAATTATTTCTAAGTATAAAAATATATTACTTCCTCCGTCCACTTTTTCATGTCTACTAACTATATTAAAATAGATATATCCACTTTTACTTGTCCACTTTAAAAAATGAAGAGGTAATTACCATTTTAAAACTATTTTACCCTTATTATCAAGTACTCCGATTCATTTTAAATCAGGTGTCATCTACGTAAGCAAAAGTCATTTTTAGCCTCTTTTGGCCTGCATACATTCCCTCCGTTTTTATATGTACGTAAGAGTTTACACGCTACTAGAACATTCACTGAGAAATTTATGCATAAAACATGATTTTCCTACGTCATTCTCACGGAACAATCTCACTGGGAAAATACATGGTGGGAAACAGGTTCCCACTGAACCGCTGGAAAATTTCATAATTTTTTTATGTGAAAATTCTACTATTTATATTTTTCCCACCGACTTTCAGTGGAATAGCCACTGAAAATTTTTCAGTGGGAAATCAGTGATTTTTTAGTAGTGACACTTTACAGAAGAACACAGATTTCGAAATTTGTGGCCTCAAAATAGCAGTAAATATTTACGTGGCTATAATTTTTTTGTTATGGGTAAAATGGGAAATTTAAAATTAAATTATTTCTAAATATAAAAATATATTACATCTTCCGTCCACTTTTTCATGTCTACTAACTATGCTAAAATAGATATATTCACTTTTACTTATCCACTTTAAAAAATCAAGAGATAATTATCATTTTAAAACTATTTTATCCTTATTATCAAATACTCCAATTCATTTTAAATCATGATGACTTCTAATAATTATTACGAGTGACTAGTAAAACTACTATCTTATTTATTGCTCTTAAAATGTGTGACAAATCATGCACAGACAAGTAAACATAAAGGGAGGGGCTACTTTGTTGTTGGGGACCGACTAAAAACAAAATGCATCAGTAACAATTGGTGCCTATGGGTGTCTTTCACAAAGAAGGACTTCACCTAATATGTACGATTAATTGATCTCAAACTTAGTTAACTGTTTTTTTTTTTTTACAATTTAGAATTTATAAACTCAAATTTGTAAATCCATCTGTTTAACATTTGAATAGAATTTTACAAATCTTTAACGGCAATGACTAATGACTGGTGACTTTTGGATGAATGACTCCTTCACCTTAATCTTCTTGAATAATTAAAATTTAGGAAAGGGTTGTTCATTTCCCCATAAAGAGAAACTCAGTGGAACATTTATCGATTTCTGTGTCATTTCTGTCATCTTCAACAGAAAAAAGGAATCTAGTGCAATATTCTTACCAACGTCAATTGGGCTACTTCAACATCAAATGAGATAAAAAGAAAAAGAACAGTCAAGTTAAGGGGACGGAATAACCTGTAAAGCAAACATAGCTGATCAAAAGAGAAATAAAGTTCAAAAAGAGAAAAGGTAGATTTATCCATAAAGCATCTCCCTTTACTTGTGAATGAGTCAACATATGCTAAAAAAAGTTTTTATGGATAACGTGTATATCCTTACAAGAATTCTCAATTAACATAAGAATTCAAAGTTATCTTGCACAGAAAAGAAAAATAATTTACCAACAATTTATTTAATAAAAGTCTCTTTCGACTTACTCTTTCAAATAAAATTTAAGCCTGTAAAACATTGATGTAATCAAAATTTCATCTCCTAATTTGTTTCTTTCTATGAAAGCAAGTCCTTTTCTCACTCTTTAATTTGGTGATTTGCCATTTCGATTTCACTTTATTATTTATGCTATTGAAAGACGGAGAGGGAAACTGACTCGTTACTTCTTTACGGAGGATGAATTAAGGTGATTCGTCGAGCAAGAAGAGAAATTGGAAGTATAAAAAAATAGTTTGCAGCAATCGTACGTCTAACATATATCTAAATTCTGTCATTAACACCAAATTAGAGTAGAATATAATATTACAACAAATGCAAAACTACAATGACATGCTTCCCGTTTCTTGAGTTCTCTAAACTAACTAGATACTACATTATCATTATACTTAATTCCACCTTTTATAAAAGAAAAGAGCATTTCCAAATGAAGGATCAGTCTCAAGGGGCAGGCTTCCTAGCGTTCAAGTGCCAAGTCTCGAGGGCTTGTATCTGTCTAAAGCTTCCTTTCTTCTTCTTCAAACCATTAATTCATCCTTGGGGAATATTCTAGAAGGAACAGCGAAGCGAGCTGAGAATGATCTAGAAAGTTCCTGAGTGTCAGCCAAGACTGATGTACCTTGATCAAAATTCTGAGAATAAGAATTGAGATCATAAGTAAACCGCATTGACTTAGAACTGGAGCGTTCAAAATATTTCTTCTTCTCTTTCTTCATCTTTCTCCATAATAATCTCCAGATAGGTGATTTCTTCGATCTGCTCATGGCTTGCAATTTATGTGATACGAAACGTTTGTAGTCTCTGGAAGAATAGCTTGGCTGCCAACAGACGCTTCCATTGTCTAAAGCATCCATGAGAGAACAAAGTAAAGAGATTGAACAGTACTGTGTGTTTTTTATCTAATGGTTTTTGACCTGGGAGCGGTTTTTTTTTTTGTTGTGGCTTAAAGAGTGCTTCACATGATGCATGAAAGAATAAGAGTAGACTATTTATATTAAAGAAAGGATATTGAATCTCTAAAAAAAAAAAAGTAGAATTAAGTCACGTTTCGGCTTTATCTTTATAGAATAGTATGTATATGTTCGAGGGCTAAAACGTGACTATTTTTTAATTACAAATTACAAAAGCTAAAAAGTACCTATTTGTGAAGTCTTTTTCCTTGTAGAATACCAAATTTTTTCGTTTACATTGTTGGTGAGTAAAGATTTTTTCTTTCATTAATAAAGATTAAAGAAGGTCCACAATAGTGACTTTCAGACGGTTAATATTAAAGAGAAATCTACGCGATATACCCCATGAAAATAGCAGGTAACATAATATAATATTAATTTATTTTATTCATTCAGTACTATTTACTACCTTTTAGTACTCTCTCTTCACTCTTTTTACTTTTACTCTGTTACTTCTTTTCTTAGATCTGAGTTTAGTATTATATTTGTGTTTCATTCCCATTTTGTATATTTGTGTTTCATTCCTATATGTTGTCTGCCGACATATAGCCACTTTACGAACTCTTATTTAGGCATAATTGAAATTAATTCTTCTCACAGCAAACTCAAGAACCATTATGCACACAAATACAAAAAAAAAAAAAAAAAAACAAGTACTTCTAGACCTAAAGGTCTATTCATATAGTTCCACCAATCTCGATCAATGGCCGAGTCCCCTCTGCTAGAAAATTGAAGATTCGTGTTAATCTCGACACCGCCATATTTTGGTTAAGTTTTTCCGAGAGATGGTTATGAAGACGAAATAAAGATACTGCAACTCTAAGTGGAAATTATGAACTAGAGACACAACAGGTGGTGTTAATTTAAAGGATAGTATTTTAATCACCCAATAGAATTAGGTTTTGGTAACCTGCGGCAACTTGGAAATTTTGAGGCTAACCAAACCATTGTAGGACTAGAACTTCTAATGTTAGAATTTTTGGGGTTTTCCCTTACCATATATGTCGTAGAAGTGCACAAATAATATTCACTTTTAATTAGGATTGATATTTAATTAATAACCAAAATTTAAAATGTATTTACAACCACTTCTATCATATCCGCGCCTGCTTTCCACCATCTTCACTATGGCAGAACTTAACCAACTCCATATTAAAAAAAAATGCACTGCTTATACTCTTTGCACCATCTTAGGATATTCGTTAAAGTTCTAAGTGATTGTTAAAATGTTCTGCGGTTTTTATTTTTTAAATGTTAACGTATGGTCGTGGTCCTCGTGGAGGCATATCTTAGTCTTAATAAAAGTAATGTGGCCATAATGTGATAGAAGAGAGGGAAAATATTAGGTATCTAATAAGATATGGCGATTATAATTTTTCAGCAAATCAAATTAAAAAGTTTTTAATTTTTGAATTATGATCTGAAATATTTTAAATTACACTAGTATCTTTTAAGTTCTAGCTTTATTATTCTTATTTTCATTTTTCTCACTTCTACATACTTCTTTCACTACTAAAAAAACAGTGAAATTCAACAAAAAATAGCGACCTCATAAGGTCGGTTTTCGGCAAAAATTGACCTAAAAACCGACCTCAAGCCCAAATCGCAAAAGACTTGGTCGGTTTTTGAAAGAAATTATAAAAGTTTTTTAAAAAATATTGGAAAAAACAGACCTCCCGATGTCGATTTTTCTATTTTTTTTGGGGAAAATATCGACCTCAGGAAGTCGGTTTTAAAATTACAACAACAACAACCCAGTGTAATCCCACAAGTGGGTCTAGGGAGGGTAGGATATAGCAGACCTTACCTACCTTTGTAGGATAGAGAGGCTGATTCCGATAGACCCTTGGCTCAGAAGAAACGTAGTCAATGCAGGATTGCAAGAAAAATAAGGCATCAAAATATCAAGATATATAGAAAATAAATGGAGCAACATATAGTAATACATACATAAGGATAATACTCTACATGATACCTAGACACTACTACTAAGAAAAGGAGAAGAGGAGATCGAAAGGCTAGCCCCCACCTCTCTCACACACAGCGCGACAAAACTCAACTGCCCACTAATCTTCTATCCTAATCTTTGATCTCCAAATTTCTATCTAAGGTCATGTCCTCAGTCAGCTGAAGCTGTGCCATGTCCTGTCTAATCACGTCCCCCCAATTCTTCTTCGGCCTACCTCTACCTTTCCGAACTTCTGCGACAGCCAATCTCTCACACATCCTAACTAGCGCATTCCACTGTACCTCTTCACATGTCCGAACCATCTCAGTCTCACTTCCCTCATCTTGTCCGCCATGGAGGTCACTCCGACCTTGTCCCGTATAACTTCATTTTTAATCATATCTCTCCTAGAATGAACACACATCCATTTGAGCATCCTCATCTCCGCTACCTTCATTTTCTGAACATGAGCGTACTTGAATGGCCAGCATTCTGCCCCATGCAATAATGTTAGTGGAACCACCACTTTGTAGAACCTACCTTTCAACCCAGGCTACATCTTCTTATCGCAAAGCATCCTGGAGGCAAGCTTCCATTTCATCCACCCTGCTCTAATACGGAGTGCGAGATCATCTTCAATCTTCCTGTCCCCTTGTATTATGGACCCAATATACTTGAAGCTTCGTCTTTTAGGTATAGCTTGTGCCTCGATCTTCACTTTCACATTTGTCTCCTGCGTCACGTCACTGAACTTGCACTCCATATATTCCGTCTTAGTCCTGCTTAACCTGAATACTTTAGATTCTAAGTTCATTCTCCAAACGTCTAGCTTATAATTAACTCCATTACGCGTCTCGTTAATCAATACTATGTCATCTTCAAACAACATACACCATGGCACCTCCTCTTGAATATGTCGCGTCAATTCATCTATCACTAAGGCAAATAGAAATGGGCTAAGGGCTGATCACTGGTGCAACCCCATCACTATTAAAAAGTGTTCTGAATCACCTCCCACTATCCTAACCCGGTTCTTGGCACCCTCGTACATGTCCTTAATTGCCCTGATGTAGGCCCCAGGGACACCTTTAGATTCTAATCATCTCCAAAGGACCTTCCGAGGGACTTTATCCTATACCTTCTCCAAGTCAATGAACACCATGTTTAAATACATCTTATTATCCCTATATTGCTTCAATAATCTCCTGATAAGATGAATAGCTTTTGTAGTCGCATGGCACCTCCTCTTGAATATGTCGCGTCAATTCATCTATCGCTAAGGCAAATAGAAACGGGCTAAGAGATGATCAATGGTGCAACCCCATCACTATTAAAAAGTGTTCTGAATCACCTCCCACTGTCCTAACCCGAGTCTTGGCACCCTCGTACATGTCCTTAATTGCCTAGATGTAGGCCACAGGGACACCTTTAGACTCCAATCATCTCCAAAGGACCTTCCGAGGGACTTTATCCTATACCTTCTCCAAGTCAATGAACACCATGTTTAAATACATCTTATTATCCCTATACTGCCTCAATAATCTCCTGATAAGATGAATAGCTTTTGTAGTTGATTGCCCTGGCATGAATCTGAGCTGGTTCTCGGATATCAACATATCTCTCCTCATCCTCATCTCGAATATCCTCTCCCAGACTTTCATAGTGTGGCGTAGCAGCTTGATATCCCTACAGTTATTGCAATTATGAATATCGCCCTTGTTCTTGTACAACGGAACCATTATACTTCACCTCCAATCCTCTAGCATCTTAGCCGTCCTAAATATAACATTAAACAACCTAGTCAACTATCCATACCTGCCTCCCGTGTGCTATTTCAAAAGTCTATGGGGATCTCATCTGGCCCAGTCGCTCTTCCCCTCATCATCTTATGGATAGCCCCCCTAACCTCTGCAATCTTTATACATCTACAATACAACGACTCTCGGAATGCTCTAACTCCCCCAGCACGATATTCCTATCCCCTTCTTCATTCAAGAGCTTATTAAAGTACATCTACTATCTCCGTTTAATGTGTGCCTCATCTACCAACACTGATCCATTCTCGTCTTTGATGCACTTCATACGGTCTAGGTCATGAGACTTCCTTTCTCTCGTCTTGGCGAGCCTACACAACTTTCTATCCCTGTCTTTGCACTCGAACTCTTTATAAAAGTTCTTAAAAGCTATTGTTTTAACCGGCGTGACCGATAGCTTCACTGCCTTATATCTCTACTTTATTCCTCCTCTTGTCCTCTTTGTTGACGCTTTCCGCTAGCGCCACATAAGCAACCTTCCTGGCTTCTACTTTTCCTTCGACCTCTCCATTCTACCACCAATCCTTTTACGACCATCGGAGTTTCCCCTCGAAACCCCTAGTACCTCTCTAGTTGCTTCCCTGATGAATTCAGATATCCTAGCCCATATACTATTAGAATCCCCACTACTCCCCCCAGTCCCCATAGCCCCCAACTTCTCTCTCATCTCCTGAGCTTTGATCTCAGTCAAACTGTCCCATTTAATCTTTGACCGGTGATGAGCCTTCTTCTTCTTCTTCTTCTTCTTCTTCTTCTTCTTCTTCTTCTTCTTCTTCTTCTTCTTCTTCTTGTTGTTGTTGTTGTTGTTGTTACTGGTTTGTAAGATTCTCACTCGAAATAACCTTGCAGTACTTGAGAACACCTCTATCACCCTTCCTAAGGATCAAGTAATCTCTCTGGCTTATCCACCGCACTACAGTAATCTCTTTTTTTTTTTTCTTCTTCTTCTTCTTCTTCTTCTTCTTCTTCTTCTTCTTCTTCTTCTCCTTCTCCTTCAACCTTGCAGTACTTGAAAACACCTCTATCACTCTTCCTAAGGATCAAGTAGTCTCTCTGGCTTATCCACTACTCTTCTTCTTCTTCTTCTTCTTCTTCTTCTGGCTTATCCACCGCACTACAGTAATCTCCTCTTCTTCTTCTTCTTTTTCTTCTTCTTCTTCTTCTTCTTCTTCTTCTTCTTCTTCTTCTTCTTCTTCTTCTTCTTCTTCTTCTTCTTCTTTCTTCTTCTTCTTCTTCTTCTTCTTCTCCTTCTCTAAGTCCATAACCATGAGCTTATGCTGGGTTGTAAGATTCTCGCTCGGAATAACCTTGCAGTACTTGTATTTTTCTCATCCTCTAAGTCCATAACCACGAGCATATGCTGGGTTGTAAGATTCTCGCTCGGAATAACCTTGCAGTACTTGCAAACACCTCTATCACCCTTCCTAAGGAGCAATTAATCTATCTAGCTTATCCACCACATGACGGTAGGTCACCAAGTGCTCCTTCCTCGTTCGGAAGCTCGAGTTAGCTATGACCAACCCAAAAGCATGCGCGAAGTCTAAAAACGAAACTCCTCCCTCATTTCTATCCTAAAAGCCGAACCCGCCATGCACATCATCATATCCTCCGGAATTAGTCCCTATGTGACCATTAAAATCTCCTCATAACACTAGTTTCTCATTTTACGGGGGTTTTAAAATTACACAATTATAAAATGTACCATTCAAGTATCGAACCCTAGTCTAGACCATGGTAGGATACATTTTTACCACTAGACCATTAGTGCTTATTGGTTTATGATTTTGATTTTTTTTTTTAAATTTATACTCTTCAAATTTATTTTTTGCTAAAATAATTTTTTTTAATTTAATAATACCGACCTTGTGAGATCAGTATATTTAAAATAAATTAGTATTTTTTTACTTTGGTTTTCTGACCTCATTAGATCGCAATACTTAATTTATTTTTTAATTTATTTTTTATATATATACCAACCTCATGAGGTTGCTATATTTTTACGGTATATATAACCTCATGAGTTCACTATTTTTCGCAGAATACATTTGCGACCTCATGAAGTCGATATTTGTTTTTCCCTAAATTTAATTATTAACTAACTGACCTCATGAGATCGATTTCTACAAAGAGAAAATCAAAAATTAAAAGGAGACCCAAACTGACCTCACGAGGTCGCCTTATTTTTTCTTTTTCTGATGGTGTTCACTGTTTTTTTAGTTGTCACTAGGTGTCTGGTATTCCTATGAGGTCCAATTAAATTCAGATTCCTCTAGGGGTGTTCTTTGCTGCCTTTACGCATAAAACAACAATTGTCTTTTATCTATTAGATGAAGGTTCTTTGTTGTTTTACGATGTCATTAAGATGAGTTGTGTTATGAGAAACATCATCCCAGCTTGGAATTCGGAGACTATTGTGTTTGAGAAGAGCTCGAAGATTGTGAATAGCTTGACGTACTATTTCTTATTGCGAGAAATAGGAAGGTAACTTTTTATTGGTTCAGCAATGACTTGTGCTATATGATTTTGCTAAGCGAAGATCGTTGCCATCAAAAAGAACTAATTTGGCCACTTTCGGTGCATATTTCTCAACTACTTCGTATTCCACTGTTTGACTTGAAAATTTTGGATCATAAAAAATTGAAAGTACTAAATCCTAAATGTAAGATAGGTATGTCTTAATCAGGACATTAACCTAAAGTGAAATGTAAAATCAATAATAATGCTGTAAAGACTAAATGAATTGAACTTACTAATTACTTATTCTACTCTTTTAACCAACTTTTTGTATATTTCACCTAGAAGACAACCAACAGTATGTAGTTGGAAAAACTATGCATGGCAAAACATAAAACTGTAATTGTCCCCTCGGATAACACATCGAAGATAATTGGAATCACTCCCTTAAAGTATAAATAAAACTAAAAAATGAAAAAAGGACAAAAGTTAAAGAAACAAAACAACCTTGTTCTCCACATTTTAAAAAAGAGTCTTTTTAGCTCAAAATAACAAGATTGCTAAATGCTGACAAAGAGGAAATGAATAATTTTGTGCTGGCAAATAAGTTCATAGCTTATTATTATTATTATTATTTTTTTTATAGTGGTAGCGGGTTGAAGATCAATATTGGGTTGGGGTTCGGGGCCCGAATGTTCTGGAGAATTGAGGGGAGTCAAGCTTATGGTTAGATTTAAGAAAGGCTAGTGCACTAGAGTACTCCATGTTTGAATAAGCTTAAAATTATATGGTTAACGATATGTTGTGTGACATCAACTCAACATTGCTCAACAAACCGCATGATCTTTAAAAAGATGAATATATGAGAAGTGGCCAAATTTTGTGGGAAGGGTATCTCCACCTGGTACTAGGTTGGAAAAGACGCAACAAGAAGACATGTTGAAGATTCTGTTGATACGTGTATTGTAGTTGGAATTAAGTTTAAAATGAAGCTTTAGTAAGTTTATAATGTTTTTCCTTCATAGTTGTTTCAATTTCTTTTAACTTTTGTTCATTATTCTGTTTCTAAATTCTACAGTTGAATAGGTTCTATGTTGTCAATCCCAACTTTGAATCTAGCCATGGAAATTTGTTGGACAGAGTTTATTTAAGAGTGGATCTGGATGTACGTTCAAGAAAATTTTTCTGCCCTCATGGTCTGTACTGAATTCAAGGAAACTCTTTGTAACTTTTATTTTGAAGTAGGTATAAAATTATATTAACTTTTATTTGTTTAGTAACTATTTACTTGAAACTTGTAGCTGATGGTAAGAGTCCTAAACAACACTACAAATGTCCACAAGAAGTACCTGGAGAAGTGCCTGAAGTTGAGCAATTTTATATTTTATTCCATCACTTTATTTCAAAAGAAAATTTGGTAAGTAACAACCTTATGCACACATTTCCATTCATTTTGCCTTGTTAATCACCTTATTAACTTATTTTAATTTAAATTGTTCAAGGTGGACGAGGAATTTTTTCACTCTTCTAGGCAGGTTGTCTTTTTTAACAAGTTCAATAGGGCTCTTGAGGTCAACCCTTCTTTGGTTCGGCAACACTTTAACTACACCTACGAGCCTATTATCTTAACAGCTAGGCTGAAGTATTTTAGCAAGGACTATCTTACGAGAGACTGTTGAACATAAGGTCCCTAACCGTAGTAGGCTCGGTACAACAGGTTCAAATGATTGGTATACACATCCCATTGGAACAGTCGTATTGATTAACAGTTGTTACCATCAATGTTATCGCGTTTTCAATCCGTACAATGACTTTGAGTTCGTTTTTTCCAATGGTTTGGGTATCGTAACTTTGAATTGGCAACTGGAACTTATAACGGTCTCATATTGTTGCCTAGTAACAACAATATAGAAGTAAGAACTTTCTTCTATTTTATTTTAATGTACGACGAAACAATGTTCTTATGTTTTTCTTATTTATCTGTTTAGGGTCATTGAATATCTCAAGGAAGAATCTCAAAGCGAATAAGAGTGTACTTTTAAGCAACTTTTTCTGTCCTCATGGTATGTACTGAATTTAAGAAAACTCTCTATAACTTTTGTTTTTTGAGTAGGTAACAATATACTAATTAACTTTTATTCGTGTAGTAACTATTTACTTGAAATTAACTTATAATTGATGGTAAGAGTCTTAAACAATACTTCCCATACTTTATAGAGTTAGTTACAAATGCCACTTCGAAACATCAACCGCTTGGAGTAAAATCACAAGATACACCTAAACAAGTACCTGAAGTTGCAGCATTCTATATTTTGTCCTTTACTTTATTTCCAAAGAACATTTTCGGTAAGTGACAACCTTATGCAAACATTTTCATTCATTTTTCTTTATCAATCACTTTATTAACTTATTTTAATTTATTATTTTCTGGTAGATGAGGCACTCTGGTTGTATAGAGCACCCATGCCTTGAGAGATTTCTAAGAATGCTACCTCTTTCAACAATTTGAATATGGCTATTGAGATCAATTCTCTTTTAGTTTGACGATACACATTATGAGCATTATCCCAATGGTTGGGCCGGAAATATTTTAGTAGGAACTCCTTACGAGAGACTTTGGAACATCATGTCCCTGACTATAATAAGCCCGGTCCAACAAAGGCAAATTATTGGTATACACGTGTCATTAGAATAGTCGTATTCACTAGGAACTTTTACCATTACCGTCCTCCTGTTTTCCATCCATTCAATGACTTTGAATTTGTTTTTCCTGATGTTTTGGTATTGTTTACTTTAAATTGGCAATTGGAGCTTATAAGAGTTTGGTATTGTTGCCTAGTAACAATAACATAAAGTAGAGATTTTCTTCTATATATTTTATTTTAATATATGAGTAATAAAAATATTCTTATGCTTTTCTTATTTATTTATTTATTTTGGGTCGTTGAATATCTCAAGGAAGAGTCTATTGGTATCAATCAAGTGAAGCATTTGTATCATTCAAGTTAGATATTTGTATCAATATACTACCTTGGTTCTTGTTGTCCAAAATTTTATTGACATAGATGATGATTTGAGTAGTTTAATTTAAAGTTCTAAATATTAAACAAATTATCTTGAAAAATTAAAAAAAATTAAATAATAACATAAAAACTTGGAATGAAGATCTACTACATTCCTAATGTTATTATCACATCAGAAAATAATGAAGTTTTTAAAAATTAATTGTAACATTTAAACAAAAACAGTAATATTGTTGTGGTAAATAATTTTGTGTTTATGAAAAGGTCAATTAAATGATTAATTGTGATTACAATTCTATCTAGCATGCATTACAGTTATGAAGGATAGAAAGTTCGATTAATATTTTTGCGTTGGAGTTTAGTGCTTTATATATATAATAGAACATATAATACATAATTTTTATCATTAACGGAATAAAAAGTTTTCAATTTCTTTTAGATTTGTTTGAGGCTGGTCAAATGAGTGAGTAAATTGAGCTGAATTTATATCTCTAATTAATTTGTAAATATACACACCTCGTTGGTTGTGATTGTTACATCTTTGCATGGTGTATCTCAATGTTGCTTCACGGTGTATCTCATTAATCGAAGGTCTCTCATATACCAAAGGTAATTTCACCCAAACAATTTGAGAGCACATCAGAACCCTAGTCGTCGAATTACCGTTGAATCATCAACTTTCTCACCAGTTACAAACGGACGTGGCTCTTCTTGCTAAGGTCCCTCTTCGAGCCTTTGCTCTGCTTGTGATATGAATGGTGAGGATGACTGTATGAGTTGCAACATTAGGAATCACTTTTCACAACACACGCCTTGCTTGAGTAAGTTGGTCAAGTAAATAGAAATTTTTTATGAATGGTTACTTTGGCCTAAAAGCCTAGTTTGATAATAATCGGGCTTTTCTTTTCCCCTCTCGCAGTTGTAGTTGCTATTGCCAATCACTGCTTTCTGGCCGCTCAACTTTGTAACAGATGGAACCATTTGAGGAACCACCTGAAGACTATGGAGCAGTCGTCTCTCGAAATGCCATAGTATTTTGGTTTGGTACCGTTTCATGACCCTAGCAGATAACCAAAGAGAAGCGTTGTCATGTCTTCCTTTTGCTGTATGTGGTGTAATTAGTGCCAAGTTAGAAGTTTAAAAGTATTGCATTTATCTGAGTTATGCCCCTCACTGTTGCTGCCCCCTTTCCTGCCCCACCAAAGGACCATCTCTGTGATGTCCCAGCAGCCCCAGCCCTGGAACCCCCACCAGTTCCCACATTTTTGTCCAAATAAATTTTTACGATTATGTAGTGAAAGGGAAGTTAACTATGACTTTTGACCAAGCCATAAACTATCGTCAATGATGGGCTTCATACTGAAGCAAAATATCCCTTCTCTAATTATTTTGAACAAGACGATTGTCAATCTGATGCTAAAGTAGGACGTAATGTTGGATTTGGAGGTTGGGAGTATTTGGCGAAACTTGAGGTCTTACAAACATTGGACCAACACCCCACTGTGATGTGTTATTATAGCATGACGATCCATTTTATGGCTAGTCCGTCAGTTGTGATAGGAATCGACCAATTTTCAAATCTTGTTGGAGGAGGCCATGCCTTGTTGGTTATTGGCTATGGTTATGAGGAGGAGATGCTTTATTACATAGTGAAATTATTGGGACGGTGTTTGAGGCGTCAATGGGTGTATGAAATTTAGTCATAATGCACTGGGCGAGTTTCTTTCTCCAGACAAGGCAAGTAGGTGATGCACCATTGTCCGGGGCATGATCTAGTTACCACTATTATAAAACTTCTGTGTTTTTTTTCTTTCTTTTTTTTCTTTTCAAAAACCATATATAATACTTTGAGGGAGTGAAATGCCAGGATTTTCAAACAATCTTATAAAGCCTTATTCCCTAATTTCTCGGATAAGAGCTCTAGGACTTCATGACTTTGGGGGAAGTTTAGCCAAGCTCTAAGCCTTTTCGGAGTAGAATGTTTCTTTGATTGAGCAAGAAAGAACGAGGAACATCCTCTTTTTGCCAATGAATCACTTAGGCAGCATAAATGGGCTTAGGTTGATGCAAAATAAGTCATTTTCCCCCTTTTCATGGAAAAGAGTCAAAGGAATAGGCACATTTAGAGCTGTGGGACTTGAAGGAATAGAATGCCCCATTAGAATGGGTAGGGAAGGCTATGACGGTGAGAGAAACACAAGTAGTCAGAAGCAGAGGAAAGAGCAGTACGCAAAGCAGCTGGTTGAAGTATGGCAAGAGGAGACCACTTTGAGTGAATATTGAATAGGAACTCGGATAGAAGATTTTTATTTTTCTTTTACGAAAAGTAAACCAAATAAAGATAATACTTTGCCTCTCCTTAAAAGTAAAATTAATATATGGTAAGAAAATTAGGGCAAAAACCCTAACACGTATCAAACCGTTTCCTACATGACTTGCTTACTCATAAATGAAAATTAAAAAAAAAATCAAGTATGTGGTTAATAAATTTTAATATTGATAGAAAGTGCTTATTCAAATATACATGATCAATATGCCACTATTTTGAAAGAGGAGTGTGAAAGAACATATACAAATTATTATATGCTTTTATATCCTGAGCTCGAGCTTGGCTTTACATTTTTTTTTAATTAAGCCACCTCAGTGGTGGGGGTTAGTGCGATTCCTACCAATACCATTTCATACGCAATAAGAGTACAAGAGGGGGAAGATAGTCCTTTCCTCTCCGTGAGGGATAATGAGAATAAATAATTCATCCTTGAACAAAATGTGCCCTATGCTATTACAGCCTTTGAGGATCGCCTATATAGAAGTATACACCATAAGCTAAGTGCCTAGCATGTACCCATAAGGCAAGAAAGTAGAAATAAACCCGCCCACTCATGTCAAGAAATTGAAGTGCCCTTTTTTATTTCGATCCCGAAATTAGAGTGCTTCTCTATCATTCTTCAGCAAAATTTTCACTTGTCTGTGCAAAGAAAGTCTACTGTGAAGAAGGTTTCATGTTTCTCCATAACTCCAATGTTTGCTATTAAGTCGGCAATCATTTGCCTCTCTGAAACGTTGTTGAATCACGAAAATTACCATTCTCCATGATTTTTCTAACTGCATGACAATGTAAGCGAACTTGCCACATGGTATTGTTTTCCATTTATCATGTTCACCATCATCGTAGAGTCCGATTCTATGATAACCCGATAATATTACTAACACACACCGAAGCCCGTTAAGAATAGCCCGACCCTCTCGCCATGTTGCTGGGCGTTTGCCATAGTAAGAGAATGAAGGCCCGTTTCATATTACCTTGATGATCTCTAAGAATTCCCTCCCGCCGCCTCTCTCGATTCCCACCAGTGCATCCATCATGATTCAACTTATGAATGTTATCGTGTGGTTTTTGCCATTTGATGATCTTGGTAGTTATAATAGGCTTAGCTCCCATCAATCTTACATAGATCCTGCCCTATTCTCGAAATTAGCTGTTGGAATTGCTTGTTGAGAATGAGGATCATGTACCGATCGAACTTGTTGTGCGATTACATATTTATTACTCCTTTAATCCCTTCAAATGTGCGGTGCGTCTCGCTCTTCCATATCTCCCAACACATGCATAATTGGTAGCATTGATACATGGTTTGTTGAATTTTGTTCTTTGTCTTAGCCGATACCACCATTGTCCGCAATAGTTGCATGGATCCATTGTGAAGTTTGATTCCGCCGCAGTCACCGAATTTCTTCCATAGATGACAATTTCTCCTTCCACAAACGGATGTCGGATATTCTCCTCCCCATGACTTGCGACAATTACACATCGAGGGCCATGCACTCTTAAATTTCCTCGCTTTTTTTCATACATCTGGTAGGATCCTTCCCTTTAGTAGCGTTTCATCATAAAAAAGGCTACTTTAAAAGGAATCTTTGGATGCCGTATTTTTTGAGCGATCGTGGTGGTATTTAGCATTTTTCAATACTTTGCCGACGGACTTGCAAGTGAACTTGCCATTGGGTTCGACGGTCGATTGATCGTGTCTACTTGCCCATTATGAATCTTAATTTTCATGATTTCATCTACAACGTTAGCCGGAAGCTCGGATCTAAGCTTGCTCATGTACCATTCTCCTTCAATCATGAAGTCTATAACTACGGATTTTCTTGGATTTAGTAGGAAATGAAGACATTTTTGGCCAAGGAACCACTTCCTCATTCAATTATCCCTTTGAAAGGATAGATTTCCTTCACCAATACTCCAAATCATACGAGGTTCACATCTATCTTTAATATTCACAGCCTTCTCCGAGTTTTGAGACCGGGTCCGGCTTTGCTTTTCCCCGGCAACCGGATGCATCATCTTGCAATATTTAGCTTCCGGGAATTGTTTGAGAACAGAATTCCCCGTTCGGGTTCCGCCCAATGCTTGGCGTAAAAGGCATCACAAAAGCTTTTAATACTTTAAATCGCTCCACCCTCCAAAGTAGGATAGCATAGTTCATTCCATTTGATCCAATGGTGCTTGTGTTTACCATTAGTATCTCCCAGAAGAAATTTGCCATCACCATCTCTATTTGCTTAATAGTAGTCTTAGGAGGTTGCGTAGTCAAAGGATGTGAAGAAGGCATGATGATAGAACATATTTGATCATCGCTGCTTTTGCCTCCGACGCTTTGAGGGTCTTGTTATGCCATCCCATTACTTTGTGTGTAGCTCTCACTACCATGTCATTGAAGTAGCAAATTTTCTTCCTTCCAACAAAGATGGGGCTTCCCAGATATGTAAAAGGGAGTTTGATATGGGAGAATCCAGTAACACCTCTTACATTATTTTTGAAGTTATCATTAGCTTTGGGATGGATGATAAATCCAGATTTGCTTTTGTTTATTTGTCCAAATCCTTCATAAATATTATCCAACTTGTTCATCATCATAGCTAGAGAAAGAGATCACGATGAAAAACAAGATAGTATCATCGCGTAAGCATAGATGAGTCGATAATCGTTTCCTTATCCACCTGGAAAGGAATAAAATCTTGATTAACAGACTATCAAGTAGCCTTGCTTGATGAAATTTCGAGCTCCAATTACAAAAAGTGAAGGGGATAGGGGATCTCCTTGTTTGGAACCTCTGTTTGCCGATTTGAAAAAGCCATGTCTAGTTCCATTAATATTGATGGAGTACAGGTTGTTGGATATTAGCCTCCATATCATACTAGTCCGGGTTTCGGAGAACCCGTAGCTTTATAGCCTTAATCAAATAGTCCATGACACTCTTCATAAGCTTTTTGCCATATCTAGCTTTAAGATCACATTATTAAAGATATTTACCCTTCATGTTGTGAGCCATTTCTTGAGTCGAAATAATATTTTCGGCTATTGACCTTCCCCCGATAAAACCGAGTTTGATTGGGGGAGATGATCTTATTCATGTACGGGATTAACTGTTTGTTTAAAATCTTGATATAATCTTGCATGAAAAGTTGCTTAGACCGGGATAGGTCTAAATTCATCGAGCTTACATGTTGCTTGACTTTAGGAATAAGAATCGGGCAAGAGTGGGATATGGATCTTGGTATGTCAACGCTTTAAAAAACTCGATCATCTCATACAAGTCGAGCTTGCAATAATATCCCAACACTTCTTGTAAAAGGTCCCATTCACCCCATCCGGTCCGTGAGCCGTCCGAGTTCATGTTAAAAACCCACTTTTAATCTCTTGAAGAGTAGGAAGTTTGCACAGCCTCATTATCTCGGGATCAATCACCCTCGGTAAACTATTTAAAATAGTAATCCTCTATAACAATGTTCTCTACAGCTGAACTCGTTTCTCAAAGAATATAATGGCTTCCTTGGCTATGTCATTGACTCCTTCTATCAGTTTCCTTCATCATTCTTGATTTTGGTGAGTAGAAGCTGTTTTCTTTCGGGAAACCATGACGAGAATGGAAGAATGTAGTGTTCAAGTCACCTTGTGCCGAACTTGATACTAGATTTTTGTTTCAAAAAGCTTTTCCACTTTATAATGCCCTCGATCAAGTTGGCATTAGCCCGATTAAGCTTCAAATCGTTTTTCTTCATTATTGTTTTGTCGACATCGATCTTCCACCGCGACCATTTTCTCCTTTTCCTTGGTGTTACCGAATATATCTCCAATGCAATTCCCGGACCACCAAGACAACATTTTTGGTAGTGTTTTTGAGTTTCACATGAAATTGCACATTTTACTACCTTCACTCTACATTCCAAGCATTTTGAACAACATCCATGAAACCCGGGTTCATCCACCCACAAATTCGTGAATTTGAAGTATCTTGGAGGGCATTGTTATTGTTAGACTTGTTATCGGAAGAGGGCATGGTGGGACCTGGTCCTCACTAGGATGGGTAATATGGTGATGTTATATTGTTGACTCCATTGTTGATTTATCAATGCCCTATCCAATCTCTTCCGTATTCTCTCTCGGGGCCCAACCATTACACCAAGTAAACTTTCAACCTATAAAACCCGCATCCGCTAATTCACAATCCATCACAATTAATTAAGCGGGCATGCTCTCGTACATTCTATGTTGATTACCCCTCTCTTTTTCGTCGGGATCTATAATACAGCTTGAAATCCAATCACCATCCATGGGTTATTACAACTACTAGCCATGTTTCTCAACTCATCCCAAAGCTCCTCCCTTACGTTAGCCTTACACTTGGCATACAAGTAGTCGATCAGAATTTTGCCCATTACCAAAGGTGTTGATAGTGCATGTGAGATGTTGCTCGGTGTCATGGATAATGTTACACTCCAAGAATTCATCACAAAGGATGAGATCTTGTTAGAGCAATTGGCATATGCAAATTGATACCCCAAACCCTTCTACATTTGTCAATTTTGGTGTTCTACAGAAAGGTTCCCAAGAGTCGTAGAAAGTGATTTTATATTGTCTTTGAGTTGATTTAACTCGTCAAAGGCACCCATAGATTTCATGCCTATCGATATTCCACGACAGCACTCGATCATTTGATATCCGAGATAGCCTTAACCCTCCTAGTTGAATTTGCCGCATATCCGTAACTTCTTCCCTCTCGCTTATATGTGAGGTTTCCCTCTTGGTGATAAGTTGACCCCGCGCTATATCTCCGAAAGCCTTCAACTTCATCTCGTCGGATGGTAGTCGAAAGCTTTTCGATGTAGATTATCCGTACCGCATCACCGTCGAGTCGTTTTTGGCCTTCATCATATTCCTCTCCGGTCATGACGAATTATAATATGACTCCTCTTCTCCTTGTCTTATGTCATCCTCATACTCATCACTGAGAATGTCATCCATGTCTTCCTCTGTGTTGTTGTTTCTGCCTTGTTCTGTGTTTTTGTTCTCCTTTTGTATTTGTCTCATGTTGTTTAATTATTTGTCCCTCGCATTCGCTTCTCGTGTTCTTCACTTTTCTTTTCTCGCTTCACTAACATCCTCATGTTTTTTCTTTTTTGCTTTTCTATTCTTTTGGTCTTTCTCTTGCCCATGTTGTTGTTGTTCTTCTCCCCCGTTCCAATTCGTTGTGATTAATGCTCGTATTTTCGTTTCCGTTACTATCTTGTGTCCTTTTGTCTCCCTCATTTTGATGGTTGTTGGTCTTGTTATTGATGCTATTGACCCTGTGCCCCTCCTTTTGATACATATTGGTCTTGGTTTTGTTGGTGATATCTTGATGTTGTCTCCTAACCTCCGCATTGCTGTTGGTATTTTCTTTAGATTTTGCTTTCCTTGTATTTTCAGCTTTTGTAAGGTGAACTGTTTCCTGAGCTTGGCTTTACATGAGGCTCCCTTGGCTAGTTAAGTGGAGATATAGAATTCATTTGTCAAGACTCAGATGAATAATGTTTATTATGTGAGACATAAAATAAAATTTCTATTTTATCAATATTAGCAAAATAAGGAAAAAAATCTAGCATTCCATTTTTTAGCCTAGTTAAATTGTATTTACCCTAATAAAAAAACTGTATCTCACTGAATCCTAATAAAAGTTCAAGCTCCTCTTCTTTCTAAAATTAGGAAACATCACTTGATATCTCCAAAACATAGCATCTTTGTTTGTTGGTTTACTCACAAAGTTCGTTTTCTTTTCTGTCTCTTCATACCAGACATCCCTTGTAGACAAGACTTACAATTTCTTTTAAAGATTTAGTTAGATTTAGAAATATATACCACTGAAGTAGAATTTGGATGTACCAAAAGACTAGCATCATGACAAAATTGAGCAGTCATATAATTGTGAAAGGATCACAAACTACTGTAATGACTTTTCATTTGTTACTTGAATGACCTTTCTTCTAGTTTAAATAAAAATTTGTTTCTTATTTTCTTGCACATCAAAACTAGTACCTGATGCTAACTTAGTTGTAAGACATCCCCTTTTGTTGCAGTGCAATGATTGATCTTCTCCCAAACATCTTATATTATAAACTTGAAAGTAAAGTTAAAGGTGCACTAAATCTTTGGGATTGTGTGGTAGATTTGTGGATTCAACTTCATCAAGGAAGGCTAGTGCACTAGAGTATTACAGGTCTGAAGAAGCTCAATATGTATATGATATATTGTGGTGAAATCAACTCATCATTGCTTACCAAAACGCATGGAAGTTTCAGTAAGCTTATAATGTTTTTCCTTCATAGTTGTTTCAAAATTTTAAAACTTTTGTTCATTATTGTTCTGTTTCTAAATTCTACAGTCAAGCTTCGGGGTTGGAGACAACCCACAACTTTGGATCTCACCATAGAAATTTATTGGACGGAATTTATAATTTATATTTAAACAACCTTTTCTGCCTTGTATATACTGAATTAAAGAAAACTCTCTATAACTTTTGTTTTTGAAGCATGTGACAACATATTGACTTTTTCTGCCCTCATGTTATGTACTAAATTCAAGAGAACTCTTTGTAATTTTTATCTTAGAATAATATATTTACTTTTTCTACCCATGGTATATATTGAACTCAAGAAAACACTTTTTGTAAGTTTTGTTTTTGAAGTAGGTAACAATATATTAACTTTTTTTGGCCCTCATGGTTGTAGACACATGATTTTGACCCTCCGGAGACGTTTTTACGATCTTATTGACTAATTTTCGTTTTTCGTCTAATCTTTGACATTTTTAACTTTTATTTCCTTTTTAATAGATTTTTATTAGAGAATTTGAAAACCGCAAAAAGAGTCTCATTTTTAGAAGATAAGTTTTGTTTTAATTTGCAACAAAAGAAAGAAAATTTCCCAAAAAATAATTTTTATCTATTTTAGTTAATTTCTAAATTAAAGATTGTAATAAATAAGTATAAGTAACTGAGTATTTTTAATCTTGCTTTATTAATTAAGAGTAGTATTTTTATCAATTAAAAAAAAAAAACAATAGTATATTGCCGCTTGGTAAAATTTCATTATATCCACATGAAAAGCACTTTCTAATTGAGAAGGGAATATTTCATTCTTCCTTCCCAAAATATTTCTATCCACATGGACATTTTGGGAAAAGGGGATAAAAAAACACACTTAAACCGTACATCTAAACACACTATAAATAGCTAATATAGCAACCTAAGGGGGGACGTGAGACCTACATCATAATCAGCAGCCGAAATTGCACTAAAAAAAAGGCCCTCTCCAAAGTTTTACCCCTCACGTTCTTCACGGCAAATTCACCCGAAAAAAAAAAAAAAAAGAAAAAAAGAAAGAAAACAAAACCACCCGTAACCACTATCCAAACACCATTAAGCTCACCCATCTTTAGTCACACAAAAGACCCATAAGCTTACCCCTTTAAACTTCATCAAAAACCAGCATAAAACAGCCATGTGAGAGTCACTTTCACTGCTTCTTTTCTCCATTTTTGTCCGCCATTAACACCTCCAAAAAAAAAAAAAAAAAAAAAAAACCATCATTGACACCATGAAACTCATCTTACACTACCACGAAACACCTGAAACAGACAATTAAAACACCATAAAATCCAGCTTTAAAAAACCATCGTCTTCCCTGTTGTTCGGTTGGGTTCGAGTGAGGTTTGTCGAGGTTCGAGGCTAGGTCCATTACTCCATTTGTTCTGCTCTGAGGTTCTTGTCGCTGTCCATTTTTCCGACTATCTTTACTCGTCGAACCTTGACTTTGCTGTATTCAGAATGGTTTATTATTAGTCCAATTTCACAAGAATATTTCGGCTCTGTTCGAGGTTCACTCTTTGAATTCCCTATTTCATTTTGATAATGATGTCTGTCCGTATTTATTGTTTTCATTCATCTTAGTGTGAGTACTGCTTAACATGAGTATTTTTACATTTGAAAATGACTAGCTGCATGTTGATAGTTATCTTATCATGTCTGAGCTAATGTACTCAAATGGTGAGAAAAATTAATGCCAAAGAATTGTCACATAAATGGATGGAGCTCCTCTTCATTTCCATTCTCTCCATTTTCCCCAAGTTCCTATTTGGATGAAAGACACATGTCACAATTAATAATTAATAGTTGAGATCTAATTTCCCAAATTAATGTTCTAACCATTGTTAGAATAACAAATATTTTCTTTATTTACTCTAAAAAGATTTGACAATCCCAAAATTCTAGCTAAAACATTATCTCGCCTATAAATTAATCCTAAAATTTTCTTTTCTTGAATTAAAATTAAAGCGCGAAGTTTACAAAAAAAATATATGGGAACATATCCAGATGGACCGGGGGAGGGGGGGGGGGGATTAAAAACAACTGTGCAAAAAAAAAAAAATTGTTCAAAAGAAGCAACAAAAAAAAAAAAAAAAAAAAAAAAAAAGGAAGAGCACGTAATAAATAGGAAAAGAAAAAAAAATAGGATTAATTTATAGGTGAGATAATGTTTTAGTTAGAATTTTGGGATTGTCAATTTTTTTAGAGTAAATAAAGAAAATATTTGTTATTCTAATTATGGTTAAGACCTTGATTTGGACAATTAAATCTCAACCATTAATTATTAACTATGACATGTGTCTTTCATCCAAATAGGAACTTGGGGAAAATGGAGAGAGTGGAAATCTTTCATCCCATGTAAATTGGTCTAAATTAAAGTTGGTTTTGTTTGATTGAGGGAACAAATTGGTCTAAATTAAAGTTGGTTTTGTTTGATTGAGGGAACAAATTAAATGGGCTGAGTTGGCCCCATGTTAGCATGCAGAATTAAATTGGTTTAAATCATCCTTGGGGAGTTTAAGTTGGTTTGTTTGATTGAGGGAACAAATTAAATGGGCTGAGTTGGATTTTACATGTTAGCATGCAGAATTAAATTGCTTTAGTAATCATCTCTTGGGGAGTTTAAGTTGGTTGTGGATTTGCTGGGCATTAGCTCGCTGTTTGTAAAAATTAGAGTTAAATGTTTAGAATCGCCACTACTTCGGATTGTTAGATTATAGAATATTTATGCTATAATGGGTATTGATCACTGCATGTCAATTCAACTAAATTAATAAGTCCGTGTTCAGTTCATTTTTAGCAAGCATAACTTTAGCTTTTCCTTAAAGATTGTATGCCGGATCCGCATACTCTCCCCTACCCCGCTTGCGAAATTATTTTTTTTATGTGAGTAACTTTATGTGATTTTATGTCAAAGTGCATTAACCTTTTAGAAATTAGTCTTCTTGGGTATTGATCACTGCATGTCAATTCATCATTAAGCTTTATTAGCATTATTTTTTTTTCAAAGTGCAAAAAAAAAATGCATACATCATTTTTATTAGTTTTTTTTTTTTTTTTTTTAATTTTTTAATTTTTTTTTTATAACCCAGGAGGTTGTCACTTTACACAAAAATATGATTCCTTCAATTAAATTTAGTGTTTTGCTTTGTTGAAATGATACGTGTGAAATAGTAAGTGCTTTGATAGTTTGATGTTTTCAATTGTGTCTGGTCGAGATTTTAATTTCAAACAATAGAAAAGATACTTTGGGCCAAGATTGATATTAAGGCCTAATTAATAAATACATGTGAGGTGAGCATGATGAGATGCGATTATATTTCAAATCCCGTTGTAAAATTAAAAGAAAGGAGCTAAAAGGTAGCTGTTTGTGAAAATTTTACTAAAAACATTTGTAAGGGAGCGAGATGGGTGCGAATGCCTTCAAGACCTGTTTGTTAAAAGAAATACTCAAAAGAGAGTTTATTGGGTTACGACCCAAATCAAAAAAATATAGAAGTTAATTAATTAATTTAAGTCATAATTGATGATGAGGTCGGAAAGCGCTGCTACCGATAAATCGTTTCTATAAATTTATTTACCATATTCGAAGCCGGATTAATTGGGGTGTATAAATTTTTAAGTACACTAGATGCTTATTTAGGCACGGGAAGTGGGAACGATCCATAAATGCCTCAAGAGGCGTGAGATACAAATCAAAATTCGTGGTAAGACGGGAAAGCACTGCTACTAGTACAGCATACGTTAACAAAAAATAAAATAAGTATTAAAGCGAATAAAAGGCGAGCATAATCAGCCAAGGCTGATATGCATAATTTTATCCAAGAATTAATTAAGCCGAATATAAGTCGATAAAGCGATCGTGCTAGAACCACGGGACTCGGGGAATACCTAACACCTTCTCCCCGGTCAACAAAATTCCTTATTCGGTCTTTTGTTTTCATGGACTAATAATAAAAGAGTCATTTCCTTTTGATTAGGGATTCATAAGGTGACTTGGAACACCAAAACTCAATTTCAAGCGGCGACTCCGTAAAATAATTAATCCCTATTCAAAACCATCACTTCAATTGAAAAAACCCTTTCATAATAAAAACCCATTACGTGTTTATCGCGCAAGGCGGAAAAAAGAGTGTGACAATGGTATTAACTTATATTTGTGTAGCCATTTGTATCAATACACTATGTTGATTCTTGTTGAAAATCTTATTGACATATATGATGATTTGAGTAGTTTAATATAAAGTTCTAAAATATTAAACAAAATTGAAAACTTGAAAAATTGAAATAATAACTTAAAACCTTGAAATGAAAATTTAATACAAAGAAAATGTTATTATCATATAAGAAAACAGTGAAGTCTTTTTATTAATTAAGAATGTAAAAACACAAGAAAATAATGAAGTTTATTAATTTTAACATTTAAATAAAAACTGTTAAATGACCTTGCTTGAATAAATTTTGGGCCTCTCACTGCTCGTTGGGGATTGGTGGTCAAGGTTGGGGTGGGGGTTTCTGGGGCCAAAGGTTCTGGGTAATCAAGGGTCCATGGTTATTTTGACCTGAAAGCCCAATATTATGAGACCTGGGTTTGGAGAATTTCAGAAAATACTCTCTTGCTAGATATTTGGTCTCAAAAGGTGAAATACATGTAAATGTATGGTCTACATTCACAAGTAGAATAGTCGTACCAATAATAGACCAAAATTATATGTGAATACTTAAAAAGGAGAAGAAAAAAATGAAAGAAAGAACGACAAATAGCTATATGTGCTTTAACAACTTGTATGGATGGTTATGAGAAAAATTGCAATTTATTTTAATATCTTGTTGTAACGATCCGTTTGGTCGTTTTGGTGTGTCGGAGTCTTTTCACCAAATTACCTTTTCTGTAGCTTGGAAATGATATTCTTGACTTGCGGGGATAGGTGGTACAGTTATATAATTGACGAGTAAATTTTTGAATTTATCTATTTAATGTGTGTGAATAGTTTATTCATAAGAATTTTATTTGCACTTACATAAGATATAAGTTGGTGAATAATGTAATTTGCTAAGTGGGTCAAATTTTACCTTATACATATTGGTTGAGTAACAAGATTATTTTGGACAATCATTTTAGTTGATGGTTAATGGGCCAAGCCCATAATTAATTTTTTAAAGGCAAACTTACATAAATAGCTACCTTTTAGTAGCTTGTAACAAGAAATAGCTATAAAATTGTTATTTACTAAGCGTAGCTGGTTTTTCAGTTAAAACGCGTGTATTTCATTTTTGAAATATAGTGAAATACGAGGAAATACACGGAAATACAAAAAATACGTAAGTTCGTATTTTTGAAATACAACGAAATACAAAATGCAGCGAGTAGTAAAAATAGGTAGTATTTATGGAACGATTCTCTTCTTTCATTTTAAATGGTAAGTCAAATTAAATCAACCATGTCATCGCATACTAGCATCTGTTGAAGGTCCATCCAACCCCGTTTCTCTCTCCAAATTACTCCATTCCAAACTTTTACAAATACTTCCAAATACGAGAAAAATATCTGTGAAATACAATGAAATACCCCTATTGTTTAAGAAATATAAAATTGTAGTATGCGTATATACAATGGAATATAATGAAATATATCGTCTTCTGTTTCATAAATTAATTAGAAATACGTTGAAATACAACGAAATATCTTCTCTCCACCGAAATATCCGAAACGTTTTATCCACTTTGTGAGCATGAAGCTCAACAACTCTCATCGGTGGAGTATGCTCGTTGGATTCATGCGGGAGGGGCTTTAGAATAGCGCCGTTATCAATGAGAGAAGAGATTCAACATTGTGAAACAACACGAAAAGTGCGATTTTAATGGGCTTTCGACCTAGCTTTGAGTTTTCGTGGTGGTTGTCATAGTGGTATTTTCCTAAGATGAAGACGATGGTGTGGTTCCGGACACAGGAGGTTTTTACGGTACTTCTTTCTTTTTCTTTGTCTTTGTTTGTAATTTTTTCCTAATTTCTTTGATTCAAGCTGATTGATGGGTCTTTTATCGCCAGAAATTCATTGGTAAAGGGATTGATATGAACCGGCAAGTTCAGGGAACAAATTATTCAAATTCTAAAATTCAAGTTTAGATTTTTCTTGCTCCAATCCCACTGGAAATGGCTCCAATCACTCTTTCCGGTGGTAGACTTTTTTGGCTCAGGCACCTGGAACTGCCATTGGCCACCACAAGAGCAGGTGGAAGATGAAAATTTGGGAATGGATCGAACCGGGTTATCAATGAGAGAAGAGATTCAACATTGTGAAACAACACACACACAACTTCCGTTTCTGTTAGAAAACAAAATTGCGTAAGAAACCTTCATTTGGGTATTGATTAATGATAAAATTGAGAGAAAAAAATATGGAGGGTCGAATAAAATCTCTTCTCTCATAGGGATTTGTGTAAAGAGAAAAGATCTGGGGGCAGGAGAGGGAACAGAGAGAGAGAAAGAGAAGGGTGAGGGAGAAATAGATTTGAGAGGTGAGAGAAAATCAATTTAAAAGAGAAATTTGTGAAATACAGGACACTAGTTATGATGTGTAATTTAAGAAAATATTTTATTGTGAACAATAAATAAAATAAAAGGTAGTTACTATTCATAAATAGGTCTTAGAAGTAGCTATGATAAGTAAATTTTCCATTTAATATCCTATGTTACATGGTCCATGTATAACATCGAGAATGGGTTTAAGTGGATAGGGTTTCTACATGTTAAGGGAAAAATTAGAAATTTCAAACAAGGAATGGCTTGACAGAAAGTTGCGGCTTCGAGAGGGAACTGTTGAAGTGCTTCAGGTAATAGTTAACGTCCTTATATGGGTATATTGATTGCTAAGTTTCAGCATTAATTGAGTTGGTTTTCAGAGTATTATAATTACTATTATCTGGGGGTGAGATGAAGTTATCTCAAAGAGACCATTTTTACGTGTGCAGTTATAGAGCTTTTAGAATTTAGGTGAGATTAGTCGGTAGCATAATGATGGCACAATGATTAGAGGCTAATAAGATGTAATGATTAGGTAATTATTAGGCAACATTCATAGAGTGAGGGTATTGTTAATGGTCCCTATGTATTTGTTAGTGGAGGTTGCTGTTCGTAGTTTGGCCTATGGTTTTCGTCCATTGACATCAAAATCTTAAATCAAAGAATCCTAATGGTCTTATGATAACTGGCAACACTATAGAGTATAGATAAAAACATTCTTGACCTTTTCCCAATTGACCGTCTAGCTGCACTCGACATTACATCCACTCTATGGACAAGCGAAATTTATCTTACAATTATCTATTGCAGCTTTAATTTTTAATTATATTAGGTATATGAAATTGATTATTAGGATATTGGATTATATGCAACCTTAAAATTCATGGTATTTGAGAAGTGAGAAGCTAGATTTTGATCCTAAATTAAGATTTCGAGGTAATCGAAAGTTTTGAGTCATAGCCTTAAGAAATGGGAATTTATGAGTTGAGAGTCCATTTAGGGATGAAATTGACTAATTTTCTAGATATATGACCCTTATGTTATGGTTGAAATAATTTTTAAATAAAATTCCAATTTTGCCCTTGTGGGGTCGGGGTACTTTTCGGGGTGACTTTGGGTTTCGAATATACGTATAGCAAAATGAGTGTCCTTAGATTTGTATTCTAATGTATATCACATATTTGATAGACTTTCATCGTTCGGAAGCGCTCTAGAAAGGAAAGCCGTTGGCTTGAAGGTTCGTGGCTCTTGTTTGGCTTCGAGGTAGGTTACGGCTTACTTTATGTCTAGACTCCGATTAGCGAAACGTATGTAGATATTAGTGATTGACAAAAGCATGATAGGCCTTCGGGAGTGGTGTGGAGGTGAATTCCGTCTAGGTTGGTATTGTCAGCTGTTAGGTGGGCTTGTCGCCATAATTGTGATACTATAATGCGGGCTGGCCGCCATTATTGCGATTATGTGGCTTGTCGCCATGGTTGTGATTTCATTTACTTGATATAATTCTCTCTCTCTCTCTCTCTCTCTCTCTCTCTCTCTCTCTCTCTCTTGTTATCTCAGTTGTCATATGGAAGAGGAAGGTTATTTGCGAGAAATTGAATATTGAATTGCATTTCATAGTATGAATGTTTGTGGAACCTATGATTGTGGTGATTATTGAGGTTGATTTCATGCGAGGCATGCATCCCATATTCCATGTGTTATTTGATATGATTATCACCTAGTTGTATCTCCTTCACATACTAGCTCACTCATCTCATGAAAGGGAATGGTAATATTGGTGATTGAACCGTCGACAATAATATGACTTGTACTAGTTGATTGCATATTGGTGATATTGTTGAGACTGATATCATACATGACATGCTTCCATATTGCTCTTATGTTATCCTGATAGTGAGGTGAGCGATTGAGAGACTCCGAGCTATTGTCGGAGATTGAGAGTGATTGAGAGACTCCGAGGTCTTTGCTAGAGATTGAGAGTGACAGAGAGACTCTGAGGTCCTTGCCGGAGATTGATAGCCTCCGAGGTTTCTACCGGAGAGCACGAGTGGTACATGGACTTCGCGGGTCCCCCATGGGTCATGACTATGAGGCATTGCCATAGCATGTGTGTACGAGATCGAGCGGAGGGTGACTCATCGCATTTCATAGCACTACATTGCATTGCATTGCACTCCATTTGAATTGCTATTCATGTCATTGCATGACACATTCTCTGATTGATTCTAGATTGGTGAATTATTAAGTTGTTGTTGTTGTTGTTTTTAAGGTATTTATTTTAGAGGCTTGATGGACTCGAGGTTTAGAGATTTCCATCTAGGCTTATAACCTGAGATATTGAAATCCCTTGTGACTATCGTTACTACAAGACTTCCATATTTGCTAGAGTTGTGACTGTGTTTGATTGCTTATCTGCTTACTTGTTAGTTGCTTCTTGTTTATATGCATGAACTAACCATTGTTAGCCTATGATACCTATGAGCCTTGTGTTGTGCTCATACTAATCTTGCTACACTCCTTGTGGAGTGTAGAGTTTTTTCAGGTGATGTTCGGTGTCTCGCCACCGTTTCGAGGCATTCGTCAGAGGCGTTTGGGTGAGCTATTTGAGATCTTGCAATCCAGAGTCTCTTCCTAGATTTTGTTGTTCCTTATCCTTAAACAGAAGTTGTATCTAGTTTGAGTCTATTATTTACTTCAAATTGTAAACTTCTTAGAAGCTCTTGTACGAGTCTATACCAGGTTTTGGAAATTTCTTATAATAAAAGTATTTCTTCCGCATCGGTTCTAATATTTAAACTGTTAGAGTGTGTTTACATATTGTTATTCCGCATCTTGTATCAAATTGAGGTAGTTAGGGGAAGGGTTTGCCCACCAGAGGGGGTTAGTGTGGGTGCCCGCATGATCCGTGATTTGGGTCGTGACACTTGTTTGGATGGTTGTTACATTTGAAATAAAGGAATCAATATGGTAAAAATATATTTGAATGAATAAGTTCTACAATATTTTAATTTTTTTTAATACGAGTTCTCGGACACGTGCAACGCACGTGTATCCCATATTAATAAATGTAAATAATTTTAGAATAAGCGATTAGTTACACGAATTTAGAAGGGGGAAAAAGAAAGCCAAACTAATGAAAAGTGAGCCTACTCAATCGATATTTATTGTCATTGGAAGGAAAAATTGTATGGTGAATTGCTATGAGATGAAGTCGAAAGGATATCCTTCATTTTTAGGGAAGAAAGAAACATTTTTTAGTTGTGTTACTTTCTACTTCGGACACTATTAGAAGTTTGTAGTTGTATGCAGTCAACTGAATTGGTATAATGTTATTTATGTAGTTCGTCTAATATATAAATTTTATTGCAGTACATACACCTACAATAAAGTAGCTAATTTGGATAGAGAAGCTTCATTGTTATAGTAATCAGTGAAGTTAATTGATGTGTATAAATCACATTGCACGTATAGGTATCCATTGTTTGATTTAAAATAATGATCAGTTTGTTCATCTATGAATTTGATAGAAGAATTTTAGTTGAATAGTGTAAATATAATCATATCATGAAATAATACGATAATCGCGTGTCAGAAATTTAAAGTTTGATGTTTTAATACTTCATCAAAAATTTAAAACTATATTAAGTTAGAGGAACTAATATCTTTTAATTTTTTTATAGGGAAAAAAAATTGATAAACAAAAAGACATGAGAATTTTTCTTACAATATGTGCGTGATATGTAAAAACAAAATTAAAAGGAAATGTTACACGCCAAATTTTAAAAAGAACAGTAAAGGCACACATGCCAAGTAAAGGCAAACAAAAATCCAAGACGCTGAAATAAACATACAAATATGTTTTCAACTAAAATCTTCACCTTCAGGCTTCAACAATTAGTTGAAGGCTAGAAAATAAAGAATCGCCCAAAAAATTAATTTAGGGGAGGAAAGAATACTTACTTGAAAAAGTAATAGTAGTTTTTACAGTAGCAAACACCTGTGGGGAAAAAAAATTAGAGAGACATATCGTTAAAAGGAAGATAACGAAATAAAGGGAAAAACCATGAAAATCTTCCCTCATCAGCATCAAATGTCATGTTCATCAGTATGAAACTCAAATGGTGATAACTTAAAATGAAAGCATTGGTTGTGCACTAAAGCATGTACCGCGTTTTCCGCCATGTCTTTATAAAGAGTTCAAGAAGCAATTAAGCTTAAAAGGAATAGAAAAGATTGGAGCATTAAATCTATTGGCACTGTTACGTTTTATATAAAAATACATAAAGCAAACAAAGAGTTCAAAACAGCTTTAACATTTATTTCCATCTGAACGTGTATTCCACATTTTTATTCTTTAGGTATTATATGATTTTTATCTTTTACTTCAATTTTTTAATTAGATTTTAACTTAATGTAGGGACAAAATGGTAATCCAACTTTGAAAGTAGGAGCTTCCCATTTTTAGTATTATATGATGATGATTAATATGAGATGAATTACAAGTTATAGTATTTTTTCATATATTTTAATTTTTATATTAAATTTTTTGAATTAATTTAATCAAATTTAGCTCTGAAGTTAGACAAATTAACTCCCGAAATACGGGATGTGACAAGTATTTTGTGACAGAGGGAGTAGACTAAGTACACCAATAAAACAAGTTCCAAAGCTTTATCATATATAACATCTATGAATAGTCAGAAGTAAGAAGGAAAAAATGAAAGCAATAGCGACAAAATAGCTACATGTGCTTTAAACTGAAATAATAAGTTGTTTACTTTCGTACTAGGTTTTGATTTTCCCCTTGAAAACCTAATTCAAGAGGCCATACTACGAAAATCCTTAGTATCATTCTCCTTTTTGAACTGACCATCAAGTATAATTAAAGTAGACTCATCTCTAATTGTTCCCCTTTCACAATTTTTTTCCCTTGTACCTCCATGCGACAATTAAATATGCCAATGAATTCGCTATTTGTAACCCTGTTAATATCCAATAAAAATAATAAAGCTTACTTCTATTAAGATTATTCCTAATCCACCCTTCATCTACTCCACCAGTTGTACTTTGCACAATTTTCACTATGGAAGAACTTAACCAACTCCCAATACCTATTTCATTTAAAAACGATGTGCCTTATACTCCTCATACAGTCCGTTGCTTCGTCGTAAAGAAACTCCAATTGACCTACATATGAGAAAACTTCGGCCGTGGCCACAAGGAAAAATTGCGAAAATAGACAAACTATGCCCAAGCTTTTAGGGTCAGAGTGTGAACGTCTCATTCTCTCAAACGTTATAATAAAACTTTAATATATCATATGAGAGTTCTCATCCATTAGTCACATGATCCAAAGAGTTTAAGCACAAGTAATGGTACTTAACAATATTTGTCTAAAAAATCATAAATAAATAAAATAAAATAAAAAAGACTCAATGCTATTTAAACATTATAATAACACTTTAATACATCATATGAGATTCCCAATCCATTGAACACATGATCAAAAGAGTTTTAGGACAAGTAATGGTACTTGAAAGGACAATATTTGTCTAACAAAGCCATAAAAAAATAAAAAAAAATAAAAATAAAAGACAAGCACAAGTAATGGTTGTACTTAGAACAAGGTTATGCTTTGAGAACAAGTTATTCTCAAAGCATAACCTTATTCTAAGTACAACCATTACTTGTGCTTAAACTCTTTGGATCACGTGTCTAATGGATGGAGACTGTCATGTGATGTATTAA
This sequence comes from Lycium ferocissimum, assembly GCF_029784015.1. Classification (NCBI taxonomy): domain Eukaryota; kingdom Viridiplantae; phylum Streptophyta; class Magnoliopsida; order Solanales; family Solanaceae; genus Lycium; species Lycium ferocissimum. Next base: position 54,698,421 of record NC_081353.1, on the reverse strand, counting down.
AGTGTTATATAATGTTTAAATAACATCAAGTCTTTTATTTTATTTTATTTATTTATTTATGCCTTTGTTAGACAAATATTGTCCTTTTAAGTACCATTACTTGTTTAAATAACATCAAGTCTTTTATTTTATTTTATTTATTTATTTATGCCTTTGTTAGACAAATATTGTCCTTTTAAGTACCATTACTTGTCCTAAAACTCTTTTGATCATGTGTTTAATGGATGGAGACTCTCATATGATATATTAAAGTGTTATTATATTGTTTAAATAACATCAAGTCTTTTTTTATTTTATTCATTTATGGCTTTTTTAGACAATTTGGGATTTGGGTTCATTTTTTTTTTGTCCGTTACACTAGTGCAAATTCAACATGCTTCTCATTCCAACAGTCGTCTTTATTTTCTGGTTTATCATCGACTGAAACGGTCTATAATTGTCCTAAGCCGGGTGTTATTATAGATTAAGGTGGTTTATTACTGGTTTGGTTTATTACCCATTACACTTGGCTTTATTTTGGCTGAAAAGATAGACAAATGCAGAAACCAAAAGAGGACAGAAGTGAAACACAACACAAAATGCAAAAATCACAAGAAAGATGTATAGCAAAACAACCCCAATATTTCATTTCATTTTAATCCCAACAAAAACATCAAATATATCTAAAAGCTTTCATATATGAAAGTCCAAAAGCTTTCATCTACCACTTTCATAACTGAAAGCTTTGCAAAAACTTACAATGAAATGAAAATAAACTAAAAGACTAAACCCTAAAAAAGGGAGAAACTATAGGTTTGCAGGGGGTGATGATGGCTTCAGCGTCAACATTGTTCATCTGCAAGATCAAATGCAAAAGGCGCATGATCCTGCGGAGAGCCCGTTCAATCCTCTCCCTATCTTCCCCGAGGCCCCGAGGAGACTCTCAAAATCATTACAGAGAAGGATGACATCCGGTGATGCTATTTCGAAACACATGGGTGTCTTGTCGCACGACCTCTCGATTCTTCTAGCCATTGGAAGGTCAAGGTTTTTTTTATGGAGTTTCCGAATGGGTATATTTTAAATGTGAGAAGAGACAATATATAGCCCTGTTTATTGGGTAAGTGAAACATCCCCAATGGATGATCGAAGCGTGGCCGGGCGCACGGACGTTGCGTTTCGTATTAGAGTGCTTATACATAATTTTGTATCTTTTTAAAAACTTAATTATTACGTTTCGTAGTTCAAAATGCATGAGTGGTTTTCGCATCGTTATAGATTCTATAGAGCCGATTGGAAACGGAGAATTGTGGTATTATAGAATAAGAGTTTGGAATATTATAAACCCACTCTTAAAGCAAAGTTAATTAATATTGAACCGAAAAAACAGAGGCAAGTATTCAAAATACAACAAAAATACATCGATTGGAAAACAAGCTGGGATGCTTTCTCAAATATCGGACGTTGTTTTCTTCGTGGCCACTTCCCTTGCAAATCGAGCACTTGTTTCTCTTCCCTTTACTACTTCCCCTTGGACTTGAAAGATTCTCGCGATTCTAGGAGTACGTTTTAATTCTCTTTCTCCAAGTCGTGCTCGTAGGACTTGAAAGATTCTCGTTAGAATACGCTTAATTCTCTTTCTTTCAAGTCTAGGCTCGTACAAGGGTGGAGGAATGTACATGTCCGCATACTTCTCTGGCATAACCCATTCTGACTCTGGAGGGACTACATAAATAGTTTAGCAAATGCAAGAATGTAAGATTGAACTTTACAGATAGGTGAAGAATACCGAGTAGATGCTTGATCGAAAATAGCTTCGTACTTCAATCTCAATGCTATCATCGCGCGAGCCCATGCTAATTTCACCAACTCATACTCTTCACAAGAGCATGTTTTGTTTAGTAGATTGACTTTGGCATTTGGGCCACTGCCGACTACGGTGAACTCGTTGGCATCCCCGTTTATATTATTGACAAACAAGGAGTCGCCCTCATTCATATTTTCCCTTATCGTCTTTTCAGCTGATGGCACAAATAAATTGATTGAACCATTGATTTCTGCACGCCTCTGCCTGAAAATTTCAGCAAACCTCCTAGAAATCGAAGTGAATAAACATTCACATGGTACTCTCTCTCATCCCTCAACATTGAGTTTAGCGACTCAGCAATGTTTGTGCCTTTTTTTTGGAAAATGTGGCCTGCTCCACTAGTTAAGTTCAATATCAAACTCAAGGTAATTAGCTGATTCGGGGCATTTATTCCTAGATGCCGAAAATGGTCATCGAACTCCCGGTAACCATATGCCTTTGCTGCATCATAGTATACATGAAGAGATTCTCCATATTAATTTTTTTTTCGAAGGTTATCACCAAGATGCTTCATGCAAAGTCCATAATGAGCATGCTCAAAAATTCTGAAAACACCGTTGACTATGCTCTTGTGCCTATCGGAGATGATGCATAAGTCTGGTTCATCGGCGATTATATATTTCAGCTGCTCGAAGAAGTAGGCCCAAGATTCATCACACTTTTTGTCCACCACGCAAAATGCAATTGGATAGATATGGTTCTCAGTATCCTGTGCAATGGCAGACAACAACACACCCTCATAATTGTTGTATAAATGTTTGCTGTTAATGGCTTCTCATGTGGGTATATCCTCGAATGCAAGCTGCATAAGCTAAGAATTAATATTTAAACTTGTTCGCATCATCAAGTCTAATGCAAATTCTGGAACCCGAATTTAGATTTGCAACCATGTAAGAATAAGTCGGTAAGGAGCCATAGCCGTGCTCCGAGGTCCTCCCAACCATGTTCTTAGCCGCACACCGCTTCCAACACTTCAAAAGAGTACGGTTTACAATGAAACTCCCTGGAAACCGTCCTCTGGATTTTCTTTGTCGTTGGCCCTTTGGTGTTAATATAGTCATTCATCAAGACTGATGCAATGACAACTAACATGCTTATGAGTGCTCGTAATATGTTCAACCCTGCAAGTGTGATTACTAACATACTTATAAATGCGAAACCTATCCGAGTTCTCGTACTTATTGGCCTGCAACATCCAACCACAATTAGGAGATGTGCATTCCACCTTATAATAGTTGTTTTGACTCTGGTTCGGTTTAAAACAGAACGGGGTCTTTATTGCAGGTTTCTTCAATAAAACCTTTAAATACTCTTTGTTCTCGAATGTTTGCCCGTAGTAAAAATCGGTTCAATCATCGAAGTTGTGGTTGCTTTGTGAACCTCTTGGCTGCCTATCACCCCCCCCCCAAATCGCCTCCATCACACTCTTCGTCATCACTATTAGGATCATCTATATCCATTAAATGATCACCTATGCCCTCATGTCATTGAATTGTCATCCGTGGACGTGGATGGCAAAAGGGGTGGGAAGTCGGGGGAAGTAGAAGCTTTTGAGAGCTCTCAACAACACTTATTCTTAAAATGTGCCTAGAACCATCAACAACAACATCAAGCATGTACAATCTCACATACCTATCATTTGTTATGAAAAGGATGGATTTTTTCTAGTGGGGTGGCATTAATCATATAACTAATGCGCAAGTCGTTGGTGTTACACCTCGTACATTTCGTGTTGTTGGTCGTGAATAAACTAACGTGAGCTTAAGGCGAACATGAAGTCCATATGACCTTAAGGAGGGTTATTAGGTAGCTTAAAGTGTATACGATAAGATTTTGAAGAGATATGAATCGGTGAAACTAAGTTCGTCAAGGAAGCTTAATGAAGTATAAGTTGTGTTTGGAAAGATTTAGCAATTATCGAGTTAATAATTATTTAGTAATGTCTCGAGCAGAAGCTATAGGGCTCCGTAGATGGTTAATGAAGCATTAAACAAGTGTTAAGAAGATTGCATAAGGATTTGAGATCAAACGAATCGACGAGAACAAGTTCAGGAAAAAGTGAGTTATACGACCACTTATATGTCCGTATAACAACATGTATCGGGATCGATCGTCGGTGGAATTATACGGTCACTTATACGGATCGTATAAAGTTATACGAACCGTATAAGTGTCCGTATAAATCATGTCGGGTCAGATTTTCATAATTATATATATGTGACCCAAGTTCTTATTTTTCATTTCCCATCTTCTCCACCACCCTTGAGAGCTCTAGAATATTCCACACACCATATCAACATAAATCCAAGATAAATCAAAGACTAAACACCAAGAACCAAGAGAATCAAGTGTAGATAAGCTCACTAGGGTTTGTGGAAGTCAAGATTCTATTTGGTATTGAAGTTGGGGGTTTTCTCAAGTGAAGTATATTCATCCAAAGCTCATCCTTGCATGATCAAAGGTGAGTTTTACGTCTATTTTATGTTATTAAGAGTATTTGGTTATTGAGTAACTTGAACGAGGGAAGGAAGTAGAATATGAAGCTCAAATATGGGTTTAATGGTATTTTTGAATAGTAACTTGACTTGAGTCATAGTTCTTGGTATGCCATGAGTAGAATTTTGTGTTGATGATACTAATGATGTCAAGAGGTATTATATGCAAGTTGAATATGGTGTTGTGTCATAGTTACGCTTATAAATGACTTTGAAAAGGAGTTTTGAGGATTGAACAATGCTTAGTTGAAAAAGTCTATTGGTTATGGTATTATGGGTGTTACTATTGATGTTTGGGAGTTTTTTATTATATCGAGAAAGTTGTCGAAACAAAGGAAATGCTGCCTAATTTTCGTTAGCTCTTAGCGCTTTAGTTTAGCCTTAAACATGTCTTATATGATCCTAATATAGTAAGAATTCTCTTGAATGTAGAATCATAGCTTGGATGGAGAACGATACTAGCCACACAAGATGCAAAGGTATGTAAGGCTGGGGTCCCTTTCTTTCAAAAGGCATGACTTTATACCACCATCTCCTATACATGTTCTTATGACCTTCTTACATTCCAAAAGTTGAAAGTCTAAAATAATAAGAGCTTCTTATGAGATAGAGATAAGATATGTTCTATGATAATGATTATGATAATGATTCTATTTCTAGAGATTCCGAATCTTATGAGATGATGCTATTATGAGCTTGATGATCTTATTTTATGATTTCATTAATCTTATTCTGTCAGTAGTCTCACCTCATGATATAAGTTCCTTCAAGAATGAGATAGCGACGATGATTGTTCCATAATATAATCGGAGGTTCTTGTTATACCTCGCATTTTGTACATTTGGATATCTAGGAGTCAATGGCGGGAAATTAAGAATGTTATATTTTTTTTCGCTTTTGTTAAGAACGCCTAAGATGCGCATGTTCATCTTTTTGTTGATATGGAGCATTAGGGCAAATTTGGAATAAGGAAAATGTAAGGCTAGGAGTTGCAAAAAAATATTTCATTAAGTGGCCAAATGGCCATGTGGCCGTGGGGCATGGTGTGGACCCCACCCATGGTTGGCCAATTAATTCAAGTCATTAAAGAGACCATGTGTTCATCTTATATTGCAAGACATATGTCTAGGCAAAGGATTACAAGTCAAATAATTAGTCATCTTTGACTACTTAAAGAAAAGTCAGAGAATCAAGAAAATTGGAGAAAAATTTGAGGGAAAAATATATGCACATGACCGGCCATGTGCTATATATATATATATATATATGTGTGTGTGTGTGTGTGTGTGTGTGTGTGTGTGTGTGTGTGTGTGTGTGTGTGTATAAGTGATGAAACATAAGACACAATTCATTAGTTGGCAAGTCTAGAAAATTCAAGAAAAAATAAAAAAGAAAGAAGAGGAGAAAGCATTCGGCCATGGCTGGCCGAATGGGAGTCTTGGAAGGTGGTCAAGAAAAATTATTTCCTCCTTGTTTTCCTACTAATTGGAAGGTCCTCGTCGACGTGGAGTAGTTGTTGAAATGCAAAGAAAATCACTTGTTGCTTATGACCACTTAAAGCCGAGAAGAGGAATGGGCTGGAAAAGGTAAGGATTCCATCTTCTTTCATGTGTTGTGGGTGATTGGTACATGTTGTGATATGTGGAGATGAATGAAGTTCATAAAAATATGGTGTTGTGTGTCTTGGCTGCATGCGTAATGTCATGTGTGCAGAGCGAAGAATTAATGTTATTTAGTGTTTTGTTGTCGTGTTATGTATTCTGGGAGGAAATAAAGATTTAAGGTTAAAAAAGTTGTAAGTTGTGGGTTTTTTGGGGGATAATGGATTGTAACATGACCTTTTTTATTGGAAAAGATAATGCTA